>NC_056728.1:376830521-376915521 GCF_019279795.1 Protopterus annectens
CAGTGTATCCTGGTTGTACCTATAATTCTTTCTTGAATCCTTCCCTTCAGAAAACTCGTTTTAGTTAGAGTTTTCCCCTCCTCTTCACTTTCTTCACATAGATAGCCATTTAAAGGCTAACCCTTCCCTTTTCTCTTAAAAAAAAAATAATTAGTATTTACCTAGTTAGTTTTATTTAGCTTGTAGGTAGAATATTGTTAGTATTCTTTTGGCTGTTTTTTGGGTGTGGTAACTTTAGTGTGTGTGGTAGTTATTATATCCTATTTTTTGTGTATTGTGCTTGGTGTTCCACCTTTTTTTCAGGGATGTCCAAGGATACCAAGGTGTCCGGATTCAAGAAGTGTGACTCATGCTGTCAGAAGATGTCTCTGACAGATGGTCACACTTCTTGTGTCTATTATCTGGGCGCCATGCACCTGCAGAACTCTTGTTCAGTTTGCCATGCTTTCAGCCCAAGAGTCCTGCAGGAGTGCAAAAATAAGTTAATCCTACAGGTTTTACTTAAGCAGGATTCACAGGCTAAGGCTCAGCCTGTGAAGTCCTCTAAGCCACCTAAACTTCGGCTCCCAGTTCGGAGCCATCGTTGGGTGAAGCTGTTCCTTCTGCCTCGGTTCCGGACGGAACCAATTTACCTGCCTCCCAGTCGGTCCCGACTCACACTTCGGAGCCGTCGGGGAGTCGAAAGAGATCTAGGTCTCCCTCCCTGGAGTTGATACACTCGGCTCTGAGGTCTCCTCTGCTCCAGTCGGTGCACAGTCATCGGTCCCACTCTTCTCGGTCCTCAAGGCTTTCAGATCACGACGTGGAGAGAGTGGTCAGTAGGCTGTTGAAATCACAGGCACTAGCAAAAATATTGTCAAGCCCCCCTCATCAGGTGTCGGCTCCGTCCATGTCTGCAGTTATTCCTCCTCCGACTCCTCCCTTGAGCTCGGAGCTGGAGTTCGTTGGGGTTCGAGTCGTGGAACTGTTGGCACCGATACCTTCTCATTTGGTTCTGTCGTCGGCTCTGATCACTTCCTCAGTACCGTCATTGGAAGGGTCTGGGCGCCAAGACTCCCTCATCGGCTCCGAGGGGGCAAGTGGCATCGGACCCTTGTCCGACACCGTTCTCCCCCTCGGAGCTTCAGCGCAGGTGAGCTTGGCTCCTACATCGGCTTCTGAGCCGTCCCCCTCGGTGCAGAGAGGGATTCTGATCTCTTCGGAACTGGAGCCTTCTTGGCATCTGAGCAGGGATGCCTTCGAGGTCATGAGGAGTGTGGTGGCCCCTGAGCCAGCCCCACGATCATCCCCATCGGCTCCTCCCTCTATGGTGCCTGCGCCTGCTTCTGCCCCTCCTCCAGACCCCAAGCGTGGGGAACCAACACTCCAGGGCACCCCCTTGGGTGTATCTTCCTCATCTGAGGCCTCCCCTGATCATTCAGAGGAGCCACCTCATAAGAGGAAATGCAAGAGGAAGCATGTTGACTCCCCTGAGTCTGTCACATCAAATACCAACTTAGAGGATTTGGAAGGGTCCACGAGATCCCCCTCCGAAGGTGCCTCCTTCTCAGACATCTTTGAGATGCTTAGGCAGAGGGGGAACTGGACTACCCTAAGCCCTTCCGAGGATGAGTCGGTATTCCTGGATGCGTTTGGATCCCAACCTTCCACCTCCTGGGTGTCTCCGCCTTTCGACCCACTGATGTCTGTGGTGGCTCAGAAGGCGTGGTCAGCTCCAGACACAGTGGAACCGACCACCAGAAGACCCGCTAAATTCATAACTGCACCACAGGTGTTCCCGTTGATGCCATGGTGGTAGCGGCTGCCACAAAGAAGGAGTTGGCTGAAACGTATTCATCTGTCCATCCCCCTAACAAGGAGTCCAGGACGATGGACAGATATGGGAAGCAGATGTTCTCTTCAGCGACCTTTTCCATGAAGTCTCTGAATTATTTGCGCCACTTTACCCGTCTTCAAAGGGATCTCCTTAAAGAGCTTGGAGATACCCTCCAAGATCCATCAGCTGAGGGGGGCCCAGGCTAAGGCAGCCTCCCAGCTGGCGACTCTTAATTCAGTGGTGAACTCCTCCATGAGGCTCATTTCTTATGCAGCCGATGGTGCGAGTAGAGCCGCGGGCACAGGCGTTGCCCTAAGGAGACACGCTTGGATGCGGCTATGTAACTTTGCGGAACCTTTCAGAGCGTCTTTCACTAACACCCCTTTTGATGGTTCCTCTCTTTTTGGATCACAGGTGAAGGACACCCTTACCAGGTGTGAGCAGGAAGGCAAGACTGTCTCTGCCGTAGGAGTCCATTTTTCCATTCCTTCCAGACTATATCCCAAGGGTCAGAAGAGTGGAAAGATGTGATTCCGGAAATCCCAGGGAGCCTTGCCGGACACACGTGGTGAGTTCCCATCCAGGGGCAGAGAAGGGAACAATAATAGACGCCGCCCTCGTGGCAGAGGGGGTCCGCAAAACCAGGGCAGCAGAGAATCCTTCTCTGAAAAGCCCTTCTAGCATCCCTGAAGGGTTGCCCGACTGCCCACCTCTGGAGGCAGTCGGGGGAAGATTATCGCTGTACCCAAGAGCCTGGCAAGACATAACACAAGACAAATGGGTACAGTCTGTTATATCCGGAGGCTACAGAATTCCCTTTGTTCGCACTCCCTTAGTGTTAAACAAGTCCCTTCCAGATGTTCCACCCAATCTAAGGGATCAAGCAGTTCAAGAAGTTTAAGAACTGCTAAGAAAAAGGGCCATCCAGCAAGTCCCAGCAGACCAGCAAGGATCCGGAATTTACTCAAGGTTCTTTTTGGTACCAAAAAGGACAGGGGACTGGAGACCCATTCTGGATCTCAACAGACTAAACAGGTCTGTACAAAGAACAAAGTTTCGGCATCACCTTCTGCGAGCCAGAGACTACACAATCAAGACTTGCTCCAGACTAGGTATTTCAATAAATTTCAAAAAGTCTGCATTGTCGCCCTGTCGGTCTATCACCTTTATAGGCGAAAATTTAAATACAAAAGACATGTCAGCGAGCCTTCCACCAGACAGGGTATTAGTGATTCGCCAACATGTACAGGTCTTATTAGCATGCAAAAGAATTCAAGCCAGGCTCGTCCTCCAAACTCTGGGTCTCATGGCAGCAGCGATCATACTTGTTCCTGTAGCTTTTCACATGAGGATTCACCAGTGGCTTATTTTCACCCAATGGTCCTTCCAGCAGCTTCCCATGTCTCAAATCATTATGATCAAAGAAAGCATGCAAAAAGCACCTTGCATGGTGGATGGTCTCCACATCAGTGCCCCGGGGCAGAACATTTGTACTTCCCCCTCCAGTTGCTACGGTGACCACGGACGCCTCCCTGATCGGGCTGGGGGGGCATTATCAGGGCAGGACAGTTCAAGGCACCTGGCAACCTCACGAGTACCATCTGCATATAAACGTCTTGGAGATGAGGGCCGTGCTATTAACGTTGCAAGCTCTTCAGGACTCTCTTCTTACCGGGACCATTGCAATTCAGATGGACAATATGTCAGTAGTGTGGTACATCAACAAGCAGGGTGGAAGCAAGTCCTACCCCCTATGTCGAGAAGCACTCAGACTCTGGCAGTGGGCGATCTCTTCCCAACGGTTTCTGATCGCAACGCACATCCCTGGGAGGTCCAATGTCATAGCAGACAGGCTGAGCAGAGCAATTCTCATGCCTCGTTATTGGTCTCTGAATCAAGTAGTTGCGGACCAAATATTCCGCAAATGGGGCCAACCTTGCTGCGACATTTTTGCCACCCCCTCCAACAGCAAGTGCAGCAATTTCTTCTCTCTCCTTCCCGGACATTTCCCCAGAGATGCTCTAGTCTACGATTGGCCTCAGGGACTTCTTTATGCATTCCCTCCATTTCCCCTAATTCCGAAACTAATACAGAAAGCTACCATATTGGGCTGCAAAATGATCCTCATTGCTCCTTACTGACCTCGACAAATATGGTTCCCGTTCCTGCATCATCATCTTCTCAAGCAGCCTTGGACTCTGGACCTAGTTCCAGACCTTCTGGTCCATCAATCAGGCAGGCTGCACCAATCCCTGCAATCTCTCCAGCTCACTGCTTGGTTGCTCTACTTTCAACTTTAGCCAGGCTTCCAGATATCTCCCCCTCTGTGCGCGAAATTATTTTATCATCGCACAAGTCTAAGACTAGAAAAACTTACGCTAGTAAGTGGAAACGTTTTTCTTCCTGGGCAGAGGCTAAGAGTATAGACCCCTTTTCAGCCCCTGTATACCACATTTTGGAATTTCTTGTGGAACTCTTTCATTCTGGGTCCGCTTCCGCTACAATTAGAGTTCAGTTAGCTGCAATTTCAGATTTTCACATTGGCCTGTCGGGAAATAATATCATATCTCATAAGCTATGTAAAGCCTTTCTCAAAGGGACCACTCTGCTCAGGCCTCCAGTGAGAGATCCTCCACCCCCGTGGGATCTAAATTTGATTTTAGCTTCTCTAATTTTGCCTCCCTTTGAACCTGCAGCATCTTGTTCCTTGAAGTTTTTATCTTGGAAAACCCTCTTTCTGGTAGCTATTACTTCAGCCAGAAGAGTTTCAGAACTTCAGGCTCTTTGTACCTGTCCTCCGTACCTAGTGTTCCACAATGACAGGGTTGCTCTCAGGACTAATCCTTCCTTCCTTCCTAAGGTCTCTTCAGAGAATAACTTGAATCAGTCCATAGACCTTCCTGTGTTTTTTCCCAACCACTCCAACAGGGCGGAATATAAATTGCAAATGTTCACAGACAACTACGCTTTTATTTGCATAGAACTAAGGACATCAGGAAATCGGACCAACTTTTCCTTTCTTATGCTGAGGGTGAACAGGATCTTCCAGTCTCAAAAGTAACCTTGTCCAGGTGGTTGACTTCTATCATCACATTTATCTATCAACTGAGGAATAAAGAATTGCCTGTTAAACCAAAAGGTCACTCCACCAGAGCTTTAGCCACTTCTGTGGCCTTTCAGGCTAGGTTGTCCATGGAATCTATTTGTGCTGCGGCTACGTGGGCCAACCCACATACTTTCATTTCGCATTATACGTTGGATGTGGTTTCCAGGAACAGAGCTGATTTTGGTTCCACTGTTCTGAAGAGTTTGTTCCGATGAACCACCCAGGATTTTAGGTGCTAGGGACGCTGTCCCAACCAGCAAGAATGAAGGCGAGATAGACAACTTAACATAAAGAAGTTATGTACCTACCATAACGTTCCATGTTAGTTGTCTTCTTCTCTCCTTCTTTCTTGCGTCCCACCCTCCATCCCCCTATCCTTGTAGACCGAGAAGAGCTACTTATGGTTTTTTTTCACTGGCTGAGTCTTCTTTGGCTATTCCTTTCTGCCTAGTAGCCTCTCTGGTAGGTTTTATACATTCCAGGATAGGATCCTTTCCTTATTATGTCTGCAGTTAGACGTAACCAAACAAGATCTGGGTATCTAGCACTAGGCATCATGGGATATGGGGTCATTACGAGCCAGTATACAGCTCTCGAGCTTTTGAAGATGGCCAAGTCGGAGCCGAGGATCAGCTCCAAACCCAACCAGCAAGAAAGAAGGCGAGAAGAAGACAACTAACATGGAACATTATGGTAGGTACATAACTTCTTTTTATATTCAATGATGTGTCTGATAGGGCCAAATAAAGTGGTACAGTGACTTCCTTAGACCTGGATGCCATGCCCTTTCTTAAAAGTTGGGCAGCATGGAATGATTTCCTAACTATCTTGGCTATATGTTGGTCAAAGGCAGGTTGCTATCTACACATGTTCCCAGATCCCTGACTACTGGGTCAACTCTTAGGGATGTTTTATTGGTAGAGTAATTAGCCTGGGAGGCATTTTTCCCAAATGGCACTTCATTGAGTTTTAATCCATTACTTTGGCACCAGTCATTTGTCAGTGTTAGACATTCTTGTAAGATGTTGGTGTCATGGGGGGGGGGGGGCAATTCCAATTTATTTCAGTTTCTAGCTTAACTTTCTTCTAAAATCAGTCTTGACCAAGGAAAATACAAAACCTGTTCTGGTAAGGCAACAGTCAAGATTGATAAAGCTGCAGGTAGGCAGCCTGTGACAGTGAGTCCAAATAGCACAACAAGACCTATACAGTGAACCAAGGAGTGATTTCATTGTGATGTGACCAAACAAGGATGCACTGCATACAGCTATCTCTTTAAAGGTATTAACGATGCATCAGGGTCCATTTCAGGCAAGACGATGGCACAGACCAAACACTAGATTGGCACATATTGTGTGTGTGTTTGTCTCTGTCTTAAGCTGCAAAAATGCTAAGACAACTACATGCTTTTTGCAAGCAAATGTTTTGCTTGGGTCATATAAAATTCAGCCAAGAAAACAATTAAGTGATGTAAAAAATACATCAAGCTTATATTGCTGACCAGATGACAAAAGTGAGTAGTGAAGTGATACAGCAAGTGCTATTGCTGCCTCACAAGAGATCCTCTAGTTTGATTCTTAGCTAAGTGTCTTTTGTGCAGAGTCTGCATATCCTCCTTATGTCTGTGCGTTTTTTTTTTTTTCTGGTGCTCCATTTCTTTGCACCTCCCAGACACATGCAGTGGTGGCTTTCCATTTTGCTTTTAGTGTGAATGGGCATGTGCATTTTGCAATAAATTGGTATTCTGTCCAGAACTAGCTTCACTGATTTGTACCCATTGGTTGCCAAGATAGGCTCTGGCACCCCCACATCCCTGGAAATAGTGGGTTATCAGAAAACAGACAGATAACAAAACTGAAAAAAAAAATTATTTTCAGTACAGATATTAGGACAGTTAGCTACACTTGAATTTTTTATCATCATTTAACATAAGGCTGACACTGCTGAGATGAATGTCCGGAATCTTTTATTTGTAGAGAATCATTAGAGATAAAGCACATAGTTCTTTACATAATAAATCCGGAAGTGGAACTACTGAAGGAACTTGACTTGTAATGTAGCATGATAGTATTGTCAGATATAATACTAAATGACCTCTCTATTGAAATGTCTGTACTCAAAATGCTGAGTGCCAACAAGACGGGGGGGGGGGGACGAAAACTCAGGGAAAAAGCAAATCTCAAAGATCACTCTTAACCTCTGCATTTGTTTTTTTCCAGGGGGGCATGCCCTCCACACCCCACAACCTTTTATATATATTGACATACCATGGGGAATATGGAATATTCTGGTAAATGGTAATCTTGGACTTGATATATGTAAGTTCATTTTTTCAGCCATTAAGTCTTCATGTTTGGGGACTCGCTCAAGTGGATCCCAACATTTCAAATGGTTAACAACTAAAAGTGTTACACAGCATGACAAGTAGAGGTGATCTGTATTTTGGGAAAGAGAAATATGTATATTAACTGACTTGTTTTACTTACCTAGTCTTTCTCAAAAGCCCATTTACAATGGTGTTCTCTGTGGCAAAGCTTCAAAATATCTGTGATAAAAGAAGGATGGTGGAACGGGGCTATGGTGCTTGGATCTGTCCCACTGCCCATCAATAAATTTATTTTTTTTATCTTTTATAAAATCTTAAATCTGATGACCTCCAGAGCTGTGGTCTTTCAAGTTATGACACAGATACTAAACAGATGAAAAGTATAAAAGAAGGCAGTCAAATATGAATCACTGAACAATGCACTAAGTGAAGCCTGGTTCCATAATCATGCAGAAAATATGCATTATTGCAACATGTCTTGCCTACATTATCCACACTCAAGCAATGACTTCACACTGAGCACCCCACCAACCACCGTCTTTGGCCTACCTCTGCAGACCGCTTTCTCACCACCCTGTTTTAGTGCCTTCCACTGATTAGTGGTCCACAGTAACTGTACTTTGCATTAACTCTTGCATTTATATGCATACATGCACACACATGCATAATAAGTGTCAGTGAAGGCTTTTAATATTTTCCCACACTACAACCTCCTATACTTACCTAAGATAACAAAGGCTGGTGATCTTCCAATTACTTTTTCACTCTCGTTAATAAGCCAAATAATTAAAAATAATAATGTGTAGCAGAGTGGTCTGGCTAATTAAAGATGTATGCAAAAACAGGAATGCAGGCAAGAGGGCTTGAGGCACGCACACAGTAGTAGTTTCCAAAGTTTATTCTTCAGACTTTGCTTCAAACAAACAATAAAAACAATAAAAAACAGTAACCATAAAGCGCTTTTCGTCTCACCCCTCAGTGAGACTTCATCAGACAGTTGCAACAAGAATGTTTCAAACAGTAAATACAAAGTCAAACCACATCAACTTCCTCCAAGCAAAAGACAAGCCCGTCCCCAAGGTAAGCAGGAAATAATTAATCCATTGTATGCTTCTTTAAAAATCCAGCTTCTTGTAAAACAAGTATGTGTGCAGTAAATATATTTGTATATGTGTAAATATAAATATAGCTCATCAGTTCGAAAACACTCTTAAAAGTCAAGAATGAAGTGTAAAATTGAAAACAGTATAAAATAAAATACTTTACCACTGTGTGAAAAAGTATTAAAATCTTAAATAACTTTCAGTAGTAGTTAATAATGAAAGTTCTAAAAAGTAGGATGAAAAAATATAATAAAACAGTTTTATTAGTCCCATGTTGTCTGAATTTAAAACCATCAAGCTGAAAAGCTATAAATACTGGAGCAGAGAAAACAATCCTGTAAAGGACATTCACTTAGTTGTTATCTATACATGAATGTATCTGCATTTAGAGTTGTTTATGTGAATGTGTATACTCTTACTCCACCTTTTATCATATTCACCGGACGTCCTGTACAGGATTGTTTTATACTGTTTTCAATTTTACATTTCATTCATGACTTCTCACTTTTTACTGTTATCTTAACTATTGGTTTTAATGTTAGCATGTTTTTTAAATATTTCTGAATATACTTTTAAAAGGCCTTTTAAGAGTGTTTTCGAACTGATGAGCTATATTTATATTTACACATATACAAATATATTTACTGCACACACTTGTTTTACAAGAAGCTGGATTTTTAAAGAAGCATACAATGGGTTAATTCTTATTTCCTGCTTACCTTGGGGGTGGGCTTGTCTTTTGCTTGGAGGAAGTTGATGTGGTTTGAATTTGTATTTACTGTTTGAAACATTCTTGTTGCAACTGTCTGATGAAGTCTCACTAAGGGGTGAGACGAAAAGCGCTTTATGGTTACTGTTTTTTTATTGTTTTTATCATTTGAAGCAAAGTCTGAAGAATAAACTTTGGAAACTACTACTGTGTGCTTGTCTCAAGCCCTCTTGCCTGCATTCCTGTTTTTGCAGTTACCTGTTTCGGTATTCCAAGTCTGTCTAATTAAAGGTGTATGTCAGCAACTTGTCACCATTTAGCAATAAATGCCCTCTCACTAATTAATAAATAACTAGATGACCAGCTACAAGCACCTTAAAAGTGAATAAAATATTTAAGAAAGTGTGAGTTAGTACATTACTACAAATTTGTGCAGGGAAACAGAAGATAATCAATTTGTGCAATTATATGACAAGAAAGAAAATGTCTATCATCAGACAGCTTTTCTCTTGGTTATTCTTGACTAGAAGAATTACTGAGTGCTTAACTGCAATAGCAACTGTTTCAGGATATAGGCAGAAACAACTACAGGAAAAAAAAATCACAGATGTGTCCAAGCTCCACAGTAATTCTTTCTCTAGGCTATTCTTATTTCTCTTCTTTCTTCTTCATCAGCTATTTAGTTTACAGCGTTATATATAAACCACATATGCAGTTCATCATACTTTTACATTTGTATATTAATGAGTTGTTTACCTGCCCTTGGTTAGCAGTCTCCATAAAAAAATCTTCTATTTTCACTTTTATAGGACATTACTAGTCTAATGGACCTAGAGCCTTTTTAAGCTTAGCCATTCATGTCCCAATTTCCCATTTATAAATGCCCACAGACTCTAATGGCTACAGTTCTTTAGCTACCTGGTATAAGAATAGTCACAGATCTTGTAATCACAAAGCAGAGTAATGTAATTACAGTTCCTGGATGACGTGCCTAGCTGATATTTTACATCCTATGTATAACTGCTGTATTTCCCAGCAGAATGCAGTTATGGGCTTCAGTTACAACTTTACACATTTTTTTACACTTTATATGAAAAGGTGAGAACGTCAGTCATCCATTCATGTCACTGAAAAATGTGCATTGCATATTAAATCACAAAATTGTGTTTACCTGTTGCAAGTTTTACAATACCAAATGCAGCCACATGTCTGTTGTATCCTGAGTTAGAAGACTGGTATATTTTTCTCAAACATCACAACAGCCTCTACAGACAGTTCAGAGTAGGCAGTTAGTTTAAACAACATGCCTTTAGAGGAAGTAGGAAACCAAGCTAGCCACAACAAACTTCCATTATCATTGGTAAAACATAGCAATGAGAGTGCAAGTTACCACCCTTTGTACACTGGAATGGCCATTAAAGTGACTTCTTCCACAGCACTGAGAACTCTGACTAGCTCTAGTTACAATGATGATGAATAGATTGGGAAAATGCATCTGTGCACCAAACATATTTTCCATCTGGGCAATGAATTACTTGGCACGTATGGTCAGAAAATTAAAAGAGCAGATTTTTTTCAACACCTTTATTAAATTATCATTTACGATATAAACAAGCATATATTAACTGAAAACAAAACAAACCATGTTAACATTTTTTTCCATTTAATACATTGTACACCACATGGCTTTTTATTCTTTGTAACTATCAACACCCACAACCCAACATTACATAAATTACTGAATTCCTCCTTTAAATCTCACTCCTCCTCCTTCTATGCCTGAACATTATTCTGCATGTATTTTTCCGACAATTTCAATTTATTTCTACGAAATGTGCTCCTTCCCTTTTGAATGACACCTCTTCCAGTTCTTTCATCAGTTTTATAATACAGTTGGTTTAGAATTTGATTTCCATTTTCTCGTAGTTGCTTTTCTTTGGGGGGCATTCAATAGAATTAAACCTAACAAGTTCTTAATATGTATAGCTAATTCAGACCCTGTATCCCAACTGAAAAGAATCATTTCCTTAGTTACAGCGATTTGCTCACCCTCATTACACTCCCAAACATATGGTCTGATATTGTTAATCCTCGTTCATTCCTTACATGTGGGTATCGGTTCCGACCTCGGAACTGAGCCGGCCATCTTCCAAGCTTGCATCAGCTACAAACTCTCGAGCTAAAAACTCTTACCCAGAATTCCCCTCTCCCTGTTACCTCAGATTTCGTTTGCCATGTCGCCGTTTGGTCGTGTCAAGCTACTTCTCTTGAGCTAAGTACAATATTTTTCTTCATACTAAATTCTAAAACAGCCTTTTCTCATAGAAAAGTTATTAGTTTTCTCTTACCTTATCGCATTTAGTGACGATCCTTTCTTGAATCCTTTCAATTCCTTTCCTGCTGTTTACCGCAAGGTAATTTCTTTTTTTTACCATCGTTGTTAAACCCCCTTTCCTTTTTACCTTCGGGTAATTCTTGTAGCATTGCTGGTATTTTTTCTGGGTTTCCTTCTTTCTTTCTAACATGGCAGATAAAAAAGGTAGTCCATGATTTAAAAGATGTTCAGATTGTGGCCATAAATTACCTACTTCAGATGCACATTCCCTGTGTGTCTATTGTTTGGGTGTGCCTCATTTAACAGTTGACCCGCCCTGCGGGATTTGTAAGAATTTCTCTAACAGGACATTGATTGAGAGAAAAAAATAAATTAATATTGAAGGGGCTACTTAAATCTCCTTTTTCAGAGGCTATTTCTGGGTCGGAGACTTCAACCCCTCCAAGATCCCATAAGAAAAAGAGTGATGAACATATACAGACCAAGTCTCTTCCTTCGTCCCCTGTTGGAGACTCCCAGGAACCGAGACCCAAGAAAGCTAAGCTTTCCAGTTTGGATTTGACTTCTTTGGCTCCAGCGCTTTCGGTACTTAGACCTTTGGCACTGAGGCCATTGGTGCCATCTGTGACTTTGGCACCGACTAGCATGCCCTTTACTGTATTGGTACCAAAGAGCTCCTCGGTTCAGACTTCTTTACCGGCACCGACTGTCCAGTTGATGCAGACGGTTATGACGTTGATGGATTTTTCGACGCCCATTGCCTTTTCGGCTCCGACAACTTACCTGGCACCAACTACCCTCCTAGCACCAACAATTCAGTTATCGGCACCGATTTTTCCGGTTCCAGCCTTAACGCCGACAACCACTTCGGTACCGACCTTATCGTCGGTGCAGACCATGACTTTGGCACCGATGATTTCCTGGGTGCAGACATCTGTAGTTCAGTCCTTTATAGCCCCGTTGTTTTCAGTGCAGACCTCCGAGGTGGGCACCGAGCTTGCTCCGTCTTTGGATAGACGTGACTCCCCCTCAGCCATGTTCGTGAAATCCACTAGAAGCCTCTCTGAACACGACATGTTGCGTCTTGTGGATCATGTGCTTTTGGCCAGAAGTATCCACCCCCCCAGGACCTATCCTTCCTTGGGAGGTGATCACCCTTTACCAAAGTCCCCTACTTATTCTCCTCCTTCATTGCCTTTGAAGCCCCTTGATATAGCACAGTCTTCCTGCTCTATGGTTCCCTTTATGGACCTCACTAAGGAGCCGCAGTTGCCTTCATGGCAGGAGAGTTTTGCTGCGACCCAGGATGTCGGCTGTGGTGTACATAATTTGGTGTTTCACAACCATCCAGGGACTCTGAGTCGGCAGGCTGAGCCACTTAGGAGAGGGGAGTGACCCCTGTCCTGGGCACTCACCCCTCTTTAGGTGGACCGGCCTTCCAGCTAATGGAGAAGGCTCTGGCATCAGCTGGCGATCCTGTGCTATCACTCTCCCCGCCCTCCTCTGGACCGCAGTGTACACAAGTTGCTCCTGGTGGACACCAGGTGCAAGGGCCTCAGGATATACTCCCACAGGAGACCCCCTTTGCGCTTTCTTCCCCAGTTTCTCCTTCTGAGGAAGTTCATCAAAAGAGTTTGTGCAAGAGGAAGCACATGGACTCCACAGAGGAGTCCCTTACTGAAGACACAGACTTTGATGATGGGGAAGGGTCCCCTCACTCACCCTCTGAGGTATCCTTTGGTGATAGTATTGAAATTCTTAAACAGAGAGGTGATTGGCAGCCCTCGAACCCAACCTCTGAAGAGTCTGTGTTCCTGCAGGCCTTTCGCGCCCGGCCCCCTACCTCCTGGGTTACTCCACCTGCCGAAGAACTGGTCCGGCTCATCATGCAGCGTGCGTGGAAGGCTCCTGACACCATTGAGGCCATTCCCCAGAGGCCAGATAAAATTTTGTCCCCTTCTGCTACTGATCCCCATTGGTCCAAAGGTCTTCCTGTAGATGCTTTGGTGGTGGCAGCCACAACTAAAAAGGACCTGGTGGAAGAAGAAAGCCAGACTGTCCATCCACCCAACAAAGTGTCCCGGGCTCTGGACAGAATAGGGAAGCATACGTTTGCATCAGCGACCTTTGCAATCAGGTCCCTGAACTATATGGCACACTTTACCAGGCTTCAAAGAGATTTAATTTCTGAGGTCTCTGAAACTTTGGCTGGAGCTGTGTCTGATGAGGTCCGTGACAAAGTGGCCTCTCAGCTAGCCACCATTGAATTTATATCTAACTCCTCCATGCACCTGATAACTCACGCATCAGAAGGAGGAGCTAGAGCGGCGAGTTCAGGCATTGTTCTGAGACGACACGCCTGGATGCACTTGTGTAATTTTGTGGAACCCTTTAAGGCTTCCTTTCTCAATGCTCCCATCGAAGCCTCTTCATTGTTTGGACCCAAGGTTAAAAGCACACTGGCCAGATGTGAACAGGATGGTAAGACCCTTTCTGTTGTGGGTGTCCGTTATTCTTCCCCTCAACGGGCTTTCTCCAGAAACCAGAAGAGTGGGAAGATATGGTACAAAAAGTCTCAGGGTCCTTTCCGTGACACACAGGCCGAGTTGTCCCCTAGAGTCAAAGGGGGAAACTCACAGGGAAGATGCCCTTTTCGGGGCAGGAGGGTCCATGTAACCAGAGTTCTAGGGACTCATTCCCTGGAAAATCCTACCAGCGCTCCTGAAGAGCGGCCCAACTGCTTTCCTCTGGAAGTGGTTGGGGGTTGTTTCTCTTTGTACCCTTCTGCCTGGCTAACCATCACCACCGATTCTTGGGTACAAAGGATTATAACAAGAGGTTATCATATTCCCTTCGACCTTTGTCCCGCTCCCCTAACAAACGTACCCAATGTTACACCCAGTCAAAGGGAAGAAGCAGCTTTAGAGATTTCAAAACTGCTAAGAAAAAGAGTCATCCAGATAGTCCCTCCAGACCAGATAGGATCCGGATTCTACTCAAGACTATTTTTGGTGCCAAAGAAAACCGGGGACTGGAAACCAATTTTGGATCTCAGTGTACTGAACAAGTTTGTAAAAGTACAAAAATTCCGGATGGTCACAATACAGTCTATCCTTCCGCTTTTGGAAAAAGATGATTGGATGTGCTCAATAGATCTTCAAGATGTGTACTACCACATAAAAGTGGACAAACCATCAAGAAGATTCCTTCGCTTCCATGCGGGAGCCAGTCACTACCAGTTCAGAGTACTGCCCTTTGGACTCTCTATAGCCCACAGACTGTTCACAAAGTGCATGGCAGTCATCACAGCTCACTTGTGACTACAAGGATTCCAGGTGTTTCCATACCTAGATGACTGGCTCATCTCCGCCCCCACCAGACATCTATTGGAAGAAGCCCTGGCATATTCTCTCCTCTCTGCAGAAAGGCTAGGCATAACCATAAACTGGCAAAAATCCAATCTCACCCCATCTCAGTCCACAGAATTCATAGGGGTCATCTTGAATACAAAGAATTGCAGAGCATCCATTCCAGAGCACAGAATTCTAAGGATAAAGCAATAACTGATCCCAATCCTTTCAAGGGAGAAATCCACAGCTCACTGTGTTCTACAGTTGTTGGGTTCCATGGCAGCCTCCATCACCATTGTCCCCCTAGCCAGGTTTCACATGAGGCTTCTACAATGGCTGCTGCTCACCCAATGGTATCCCTTTCAGTACCCTCTTTCAGCTAAGATTCGGGTAACTCACAGGTGCAAACAGGATTTAAATTAGTGGATGGCCCACAACCCGTCACAATGGTCTCGCCCCTTCTCCCCAGAACAGCCCAAGGCTATAGTGACCATGAACGCCTCTCTCATGGGGTGGAGGGGGCTATGTCAGGGACAGACAGTCCAAGGTACTTGGTCCGAAATTGAGGCCCATCTGCATATAAATGTTCTACAGCTGAAGGCAGTGCTTCTGGCGTTGCAAGCATTCCATCCCCTGCTGCCGTCTGGGACTATTGCTATACAATCAGACAACATGGCGGTGGTCTGGTACATCAACAAACAGGGCAGAACCAAATCTTACCCACTCTGTCGAGAGGCCATGAGGATATGGCATTGGGCGATGGCTACCAACTGTTTTCTTCTAGCAAAGCACATTCCCGGGAGTTCCAACATGATAGCAGACAGACTCAGCAGGTGTATACTACAACCTCACGAGTGGTCCCTGAATCCCTTGATAGTGGCGGAGATTTTCAACCGCTGGGGTCTTCCTTGCTGCAAACTCTTTGTGTCCCCGACCAACTACAAATGCAGCAACTATTTTGCCCTGATTCCCCCTCCTGGACAGTCACCCAGGGATGCTCTATTCCACAATTGGCCCTCGGGTCTACTTTATGCATTTCCACCTGTCCCCCTCATTCCCCAGTTTCTGAAGAAATCCTGCCGGTTGAAGAGCAAAGTAATCCTCATTGCACCATATTGGCCTTGTCAGATTTGGTTCCCTTTCCTTTGGCCTCACCTGCTAGATCAACCGTGGATTCTCCATCCAATCCCAGGGTTGATCTCCCATCTGCAGAATCTGATTCACCCCAACTTGAACAGCCTGAAGCTTACAGCTTGGCTCCTCCAATTCCCTTGATTGCCAGGCAGAATGATCTTTATTGCATCTCATAAGTCTTCCACCAGAATTACATATCTCAGCAAGTGGAAAAGATTTACTTTTTGGCTGAAAGAAAAACAAGTAGATCCTTTTTCAGCACCAGTGTCAATAGTACTGTAGTATCTAGCCACTCTATTTCAGTCCGGTCTATCTGCCTCTACCATTAGAGTTCATTTGGCTGCAATATCTAATATCCATGATGGTGTCCAAGTCTCCTCTCTTATGTCACACAAATTATGCAAGACTTTCATAAAAGGTGTGTATCATCTAAAACCCCCTTTTAGAGAACCTACTCAACCATGGGACCTGTCATTAGTCCTACAAGCTTTGACAATGCCACCTTTCAAACCAGCTTCTTCTTGCTACCTCAAATATTTATCATGGAAAACCTTGTTTTTGGTCGCCATTACTTCTGCCAGACGTATCTCTGAGCTTCAAGCCTTTTACATCAAGAGTCCATATTTGATTTTAGATAGAGATAGAGTGTCATTGAGAACTAATCCTTCCTTTCTGCCAAAAGTGATCTCTGAAATGTCCATTAATCAAACCATTGAATTGCCAGTTTTCTTCCCCAATCATTCAAACAAAGGAGAGTATTGCCTACATACCCTAGATATTCACAGGCAAATTCACTTCTACTTGAACAGGATTAAGGCCTCTCGTAAATCAGACCAATTATTTTTGGCCTATTCTGGACCTAGATTAGGATGTGCTGTTGCTAAGGTCACATTGGCTAAATGGTTGAAAGACTGTGTGACCTTCATTTATAGACAACGTAATATTCCGTTACCTACCACTATAAGGGCTCATTCTACAAGGTCGGTGGCAACGTCTGCTGCCTTCCATGCCAGAGCTTCTTTGCATGGCATTTCTGCAACTGCAACTTCGGCTACCCCTCATACCTTCATCAATCGTTACAAATTGGATTTGGCCTCCAGGGGAAGAGCATCTTTTGGTTCTATGATGCTCAGGAATGTCCTTCCATGAGAGCCTCCCAGGAATAAAGGTAGCTGGGGACTCTGTCCCACATGTAAGGAATGAACGAGGATTAACAATATCAGATAAAGAAGTTATGTCTTACCATAACGTTCCATCTGTATTGTTGATCCTCGTTCAGTCGTTACAACCCTCCCTCCTAACCCCTTCTGTGGCTTCTAGTAGATCTCACCATCCGGTTCCATTAGGTCATTTGACCAGAGGTAGCCTCTACCTTCTTTTGACTTATAAACTCAATCTGAGGTAACAGGGAGAGGGGAATTCTGGGTTAAGAGTTTTTAGCTCGGGAGTTGTAGCTGACGCAAACTTGGAAGATAGCCGGCTTGGTTCCGAGGTCGGAACCAATACCCACACGTAATGACTGAACGAGGATCAACAATACAGATGGAACTTTATGGTAAGACATAACTTCTTTTTCCCAGTTTCCTCTTTCTTCGCCATCACACTTCCAACATTTGATGTTATGTGATCCTATCTATCCTATCTAGCCTACATTCAGGCCTACGATCCCGCTCCCACGATCCCTGCTTATGCCAAGGCGAAGTCCTGGCGAGTGGGTGGCTGGGCACCACTATATCTGGACCACACCAGTCCCCAGATCTCGTTTACTAATCTGCGAAAGCGTGGTCTCGAGCTGGCTGAGCTAGTAGTAATTCTACTATCTTTTTCTGTCAGGGTTTCGTGTTCTCTTCTACCAAAAGCTGTTTTAACAGCTATTGTTCGTTATATTCTTTGTGTTGTGTGTTTGGAGTGGTTTAAGACTTGTGTGTGATTTAGTTTGTGTTTGGTAGGCCTTCCTTCAGGAGAGGAGGGTTAAATAAACCTTCTTTTGATTAGCCTTGGCAATCTCCTTCTCGCGGCTAAAGAAAAGCGTCGGTTTAAACCAGTCGCCGTCGATCCGACCGCCAAGAAGAGATTGCCGGCAGGCCTCTCCTTGGCGGCTCCAAGCTTCGGGCGAGATGCGGAAACTCGCCTCGTGCCCTGATCCGACTCCTCGGCCCTCTGGAGTGCTGGGGGGCAGCCGAGGGGAGGCGAAATCACCGTCGGCCACACGCTGGTGGCGGGCAAACCGAAAATTCTCAACTCTGGCTTGCACTACTCTCGGCGCCCGGTACCTGGCACGATGGGAGATCTGCTGTGTGTTCGCTTGACGCCCGATGATCGTTAACTCACCTGGGCGGTCCCTAGTCCTTTGGGGCCGTTGGAGGCCGTCTCTGAACCTGTTCTGTTTCCTCTCGGTCTTGAGGATGGTCAGTCAGGATCTGATATAGACAGGGTGCAAGGTTCTCCAGTCCGGTCTGATCAAATTTGTTTTGTTCCAGTTATTGGTGCTTGAGCCTTGAGCAGCTTACCCTTGCCATTTCCACTCCTCGTGCTTGGCTCCATTCGAACGAGGTGCTGTTGAGCCGGTGGAATCTCAGGGAGTCGGCTCCGACCGCCCTCAACTTTCCAGGGGGTGGTCCCGAGTTTTGTTGTGCAGACTAACGGCTGGACCGGGGGTGATGTTTGGCATAAATCCGTAAGTTTTTCTCCCAGCTCCGGAACAGAGGAAGGACAGGGAAATTTTCCAGGAGGCCGTCCCAGAGGGCAGTCAGCTTGGAAAGAAGACCCCGCACATGAGGTCACACAAATTGGCCTTTGTGCCTCCCACATGATCAGCACGTCATGAGCCACGACTTTGTGCTGTGCTCGGAGTCGGCCAACCTTTGCCTAAAGGCCTGGGAAAGCCTGGGACAGGACAGATGGGACAGAGATCGGTACCCGGAGGTATTACCATCCCATTCACGCCTTTCCCCACCGTCCAAAGATCCCGGGACCCACCACCCAGTCAAAGGGAAATGGCAGCCGAGGCTTCAACAAAGCTGCTGAAAAGTCATCAGCAAGAAGTCCCCACAGACCAGATGGATCAGGAAATTACTCCAGGTTCTTTTAGTGCCAAAAGACAGGACATTTTACCGCTAACTTTAAAATTATACCTCAGTCAGTAAGAAGAGTTTTGCCTATCTGCTATCCAACCTCAGCAAGGGAACCCTATCCTGCTCACTCCCAGAGGTTTTTTTGCAAAATTGTCCTGTTTAATCTGTCATCTTCTGTCTCTGCTAGTATTAAAAGTCCAACTAGCTGACTATCTCCCCATTCCACGAATCCATGGATCCTCCATTGATCAATTAAAATATCTGTCTTGAAACTTGCCTTTTTAGTACAGCAATTGCTTGAAAAGAGTCAGAACTTCAAGCCTTCTGTCCCACCCCACCGTAGCCCCAAATCCACAAGGATAGAGTATCTATCCTTGGGCCCTAATCCATCTTTGTCCCGTCTCTGTCTATTCTCTGTCTCCAACAATCTCTAGAGCTGCAGTTTCTTCCCAAAATTCTCCCAATAAACCAAATATCTACTCCATAAATTAGATGTTCAGCAATTCACGGCTTCTATTTAGACAGGACTCAGCAACCTGTGTTATGTGCATGCATGTGTGTCATGTGCATGTATGGGACAAACTAGATCTAGAGGACTGGTAGTGGTGCATCCTGGGATATAGTAGCTCAGCCAATTAGAGACTTGGCTCTTTAATAGCGTGCGGGTCGTCGGAGGATCGATCGCGGCCCATCAGTGTCGGAATGTAGGCGAGATGGATCCCAAACATCTGAAGTTATGGTGAGTACATAACTAAAAGTTATCCACCTGAGGAAAAAATTCTTTGAAGTCTGCTTGGTGTTTAAAATACCTATGCAAACACTTGCTAGCAAATATCGTAAACCTTTTGGACTTTGTGGCATATTTGGGAGCCATGCATATGGCCTCCCATTCTTCCTTGTAAATTGCTTTTCCAATGTCTCTTCCCAATCTTTTCTAACCTCCTCTGATTGATTCTTATAGTTATCATGCAGTATTTTTATATGTCCTACTAATTATTCCCTTTTTAAAAGCAAATTATATTCTAGACTCAACTAAAAACTGTACCAGAGCAGGTCTTTCACTTAAGATTTCCCTCTCTTTCTCTTTGCCTATACTTGAATATCAAACCCTGGTAGGGAAGGCAGTCAATAGCCTCCAGTCCTGACATCTTCATAGCCTTATCTACTCTATTACCTTTTATTGTGCAGTTATTTGCTCCCAAATAAATTAGTTTCTTCACCAGTTTTCTACAGTAAATGCAAGCCCCTTCTTGCCTAATTTTTTACCCTTACTTGCAGTCATCCCTATTGGCAAGTTCTACTTTCTCCATGCTTGTATTGGCTTAGTTCATGGAATAGTTTCTGCTACTTTATCAGCATAATATTCTGTATGGTTAAGAATCTGTTTACAGAATTCTACTCTCTTTATTTCTTGAAGTTCCACACTGCATCATCATCATCCCTTTCCATTTTCAATCATAACCTTCCGGTTATGTTGCGTTTATCAGCCTTAACTATGTAGCTCATATATATAACATATTATTAAATCAGATAATCCTAAACCACCTTGTTCTATTGGATGAATCAATTCATCCCACTTAACTCTTTGCCTCTTTTCCCCTTCCTCTCCCAGATAAATTTGTTCAACTGTTTATTAATTATTGTCCAGAACTTTTCCTCTGGTTGATAAAAATATGCCTGACCCATATATAAAACTAAAGGGACATTTTGACTATTTTATCTTACTACTCATATCCATAAATACCAGCTTCCAGTTTCTAAGAAAGATTGCTGCTAAGCAGCTATTTTTAGATAATAACTCCATGGCGCATTTAACAAGAAAAATAACCAGACCTCTTGTAGTGGTGTTATTTCAGAAAAAAATGTATAAAGCAGTTGAATGTGGAAATCAAGAAAGAGCTCAAATGGAAATATTTGTGGAAGACTTAATTATGCCAAGGTTAGACATGGATGAGGCTCAACAGCTAATAGTTAAGATAGGAGATGAGATATAAACAAGGACGTATAATCAATCTGCTGGTCTCCAAGAACAGATGGTGTTCCTTTGGGGTTTGGAAGTTAGAAGGGCAGAAAGTGATAAGGATTTGAAAGATTTTATTTAACAGCATTTTAAAAGAAGGGGAAGCAGCAACATCTTGGAGGGAAGCTGTGGTGGCTGTATTACCTAATGACAGTAAAGAGCCATCAGGCCCAGCTTCATATGGACTCATATTTTTAAACATGATTATCAAGGTCTATATCATGTAATCAAACTTACAGAAGTTCGAATACATGAATATTGAACCCTATACTTCGAACGTGCAAAGTTTCCAACACTGAAAATATCGAATTTCTAAAACCCGAATTGCAATGGTTGGCCAACTCCGCACCCATGCTTCCAGAAATAAAAATAATAGAAGAGAAACACACTGTAGCACTAACACACTCGTAATGTAAACCGAAGTATAATTACACCGTGTGAATCATAACACACACATCCTACATAACTACATATCTAAGACTAAACATACGTGAGCAATTACAGCACCAATCCACACCAATGTGCAAATATGAAAGAAAATATATACAATCTATCGTGCATTCACATTTGAACTGCAAATGACTACACTTTCAGTAGCATAGCGATTGCACTGATAAAGTCAACTGCAGTGTACCTAGACCTGTTTTGCAAGACAACCTGCAATCTACATTGTCTCTCCATGGTCTTTCTTTTCTTTGGTGACAAAGGGCATCCTGATTTCATCTGTAGTCTAGTCTCATCAATTCTATTTTGCTCTCTGACTAGAACACTCACAACAGACGGTATATCAGAAATTCGTCTACCTAGCAAGCATCTAAGACGCCTGTGCCAGCCCTCTACATAATATTGCATTCTAGGCAATAAGTGTTGATTAAGAGAGTGCACATTCCGAAACTGAATTGGGAATATGGGAGGAAATCTGGTAGTAACAGAAGTTCTTGTTTGCTGCTTTTTGGGAAGCCCTAAAATGTAAACATCAGAGAAGTATGACAGCAGATCTTTACCCTCAGGGGAAAAAGTGTCACTTAGTGTATTAAACATTGCAACTTCATCTTCCTCATTTAGGAAAGAGAGAGCTATGAGTTTCTTGACGTCTAACTGAAATTTAGCATTTGTACCATATAATGTGGATAGTCTGAGTGATTGAACTTTCCTCCATACTGCTTGACTAAAATGAAAGAAGCAACCTTTACTATGTACTGCATTGAAATTATGTCTAACACTCTTAATAGCGGCCAATTCAAAGTCTGTGACAACATACTGCACTGCACATTCTAAGTGAAGTGATGACAGTAACTGAAAGACACATTCCCAAAGATAGTTGTATGCCTTCTATGATTTCTTGGTCATTAAACAAAACACAAGTGGTGAACATTTTGTACTATCTGCAAAGGATATCAAACCATGGATAGTGTACAGTTGCCTGCAAAGTCTTCCAGTTGTTAGAAATATACCATCCATAAACCATATGTTTGTAGAGCAGAGACCTTGTAAATTTTCCTTGGTACTAAATACCAGCACGAGTATTGCTGTAAATATCTACCTTATGCTGTTGTATAAAAGCTCCCTGCTTTAAGGTACACTTTGTTGTATCTACTGTATTAATTGTCCCAGGTACAAACCTATAACTTAGCATCTTTTTACATCTGACTCTACTTACCTGTTGCATTGACTTCCTAGACGGCAAACTAACTATGCTTTCTACAGATGTGTTAGCAACAGTGTCATCCACCAGTATAGCTGGTGTGTTTGTACATAAATGTGTAGTTTCTTTCAAATCATGGCATGATTTATACTTCTCTACTTCTGTAATATCAGAAGGGTAAGAACTGGCAGCCATTTTGCAGTTCGGTCAGAGCTAAACACACAAAAGACAACATACTGACTTCACATTTAAGCATTTTACCTCATGTAACTTCTACACATTGTGATATGCAGACTTATTACATTTATTTAACATTTGTTAATGCTTTATTAGTACATTTGTTCATTAAGACTTTTATATATTTTTTTTAATATATTAACCATGAATATTCATGATTACATCATAATGATGCTATACTTTAGTCTGTTTTTTGTGAGGCCAACTAAAACTTTTCAGAAACGGCTGTTTCAAACTTTTAAGTGTTCGTGTTTCATGACTTTCAAAGTTTAAGGTTCAATATTCACGTATTCGAACTTATGTAAGTTCGATTACATGATATACACCCAATTATAAAGTGCTTTTGTCTATACCACCTAAAAGAATGGTAAAGGTGTTGCCAAAATTGATAAACTATAGGTCAATGTGGTTTTGTAGAGGGAAGGCAAACATTTAAAACATTAATAGAACAACGATGGTCCAGAGGGAAGCAGAATGTAAGAAAATACCAATTTTAGTGGATCTTGATGCAGAGAAAGGATTCATCAGAGTAAGCTGAGATTTTATGAATAGGGCAATGGAAGCATTCACATTCCCTGATACAATAATAAGTTTAATTAGGAAGATATATGAAGCCTCAGAGGCAAGAATTAAAGTGGCAGGGTTCCTCTCTGATAAGTTGTGATTGAACAGAGGAACCATGCAGGAGTGTTTTCCTTCTTCTTTCTTATTTGCTTTATGTTTAGAGCCATTAGCAATATATATATATATATATATATATATATATATATATATATATATATATATATATATATATATATATATATATACCAGTCAGAAATTCAGGGATATAATTTGTATGGTAATCAAGAAACATTGGCTTTATTTATTGATATATTATTTTGTACCTGATAAATCCAGAAAAGGGCATCTCAGTGTTGTGCAAAATTTTGAGGCACTTTCAAGTCTTTTTGGTATATAAAATTAATGCAGATAAAACAATGGTTATAGTTGCAAATTATTTACCCATACGCAAATTGGTTCAGCAATACTCATATTTATGGTGACGTGACAAGATGAAATATTTAGGAGTAGGGACTAAAAAGGCTTCTATTATGGTAGCTAAAAATATGTTAGAAGAGACTAAACAAAATATAATACAAAAAGTGAGAAACTAAACATTTGTTTATGGATATTTATTTAGTTATTTATTTATTTATTTTACATTTATTGACCAGGATAGTCTAACTGGATTTATGTCCATTTTCAGTAGAGTCCTGGGGAGATAAGCTCCAAGAGATTACTAGACTACTAACATACAGGTACTAGTTGTTATACAGTTAAATACTACACATTTTTAAACAGTTCAGGAATCTTCACAGTTTATACAAAAAAACATGTTACAAGCATCAGATAAGATATTTTAGACTTTATGTACAAGACTTCATTAGTAACTAGAAAGTAATTGTTAAACAAATGCATACTTCAAGTTTCAACAGTTAATGCTCACAGTTTAAACAATACTTGTTGAGGTACTTTCAAGTCTTTTTGGTATATACATTTAATGAAGATAAAGCAATGGTTATAGTTGCAAATTATTTACCCATACACAAATTGGTTCTGCAACAATATGGATAGTAAGATACAAGCAGTGAAAATGTTTTAGCCCCTTTAGTTTTATATGCAGGTCATGCATATTTTAATCAACCAGAGGAGAAGTTGTGGACAATAATTAATAAAGACTTGAAAGAATTTATCTGCGAGGGAAAGAGGGCAACAGTTATCAGAGCTGGATCCAGCAGTAGGCGACCATGCAGTCACCTAGAGCCCACTGGCTGAGATGGCCCTTTAGTTTTATTTATGTATCAGTCATATTTTTATGAACTAGTGGAGGAATCTTGGACAATTAATAAAAAGTTGAAGGAATTTATCTGGGAGGGGAAGAGGGCAAGATTTAAGTGGGATACGTTGATCCTTCCAAAAGAACAAGGTGGTTTAGGATTACCTGATTTGAAGGCATATTTTAAGGCTACACAGTTAAGACGCGTGTGTGTGTGTGTGTGTGTGTGTGTGTGTGTGTGTGTGTGTGTGTGTGTGTGTGTGTGTGTGTGTGTGTGTATATATATATATATATATATATATATATATATATATATATATATAGCACAAGCAAAAGGTTATAATTCAAAATTGAAAGAAATTATGATGAAGCAAGGGAGAAGTTCTGGAAATAAATAGAGTGGGATATTATATGTAGATTCTTAAAGAGAACAAAAAACATACATAATACTATATTCATAAAGAAAGTATTCTAAGAATGAAGAGAAATACCACCCCAACAATATCCAAATGTCTTTGCAAATATAGAAACAGAATCCAAAGCTACAAAATATGCACAGAGAAGGCTCCAGGTTCTCTAACAACTTCAATATGAACAGACACAAGCGCTTTCACGAGATGCTTCTTCAGGTGTATATCACGTTCATTCAAAACACCCTTCTTATACCCTTCAAATAAAGTCATATGACCTTTTCAAAATATATTTAAAGGTAATTATTTCATAAGCTTCTTTTCAAAAGCATTTGAAAACATTCATAATACATAATAAAAAATGTTCACAATATATAATAATAAAACAGAAACAACAGTATTCAACAGTGGAAAATATAAAATAAAACTATAATAATATGATAGAATAATTCTTAATTCTAAGAATTAAGCCAAGATGAGAATGGAGAAAAGAGATTTTACAAATTGGGATAACTGCAAGTAGGAGTACAGAAAATAGGCAAGAGAGGGCTGGAATTTAGTGGAGAAAACTGGCAAAGGAATCAAGGTATTGGGAGCAAATAACTTGAGAGGGAAGTGTAATAGAGTATGATGAGGCCAAGAAATCATTTGGACTGCAGGTTAATGAGTGCTTTACCTACCAGGGATTGATATTGGTTTATAGACAAAGAAGAAGGGATAGGAGAATCTTAAGTGAAGAACCTGCTCTGTCAGAGTTTTTAGTTGAACCTAGAATAGAAGCTGCTGTTAAAAAAGGGATCATTTGTAGGGCATATAACGTATTGCATGATAATTATATGAATCAATCAGAGGAGGTTAGAAAAGATTGAGAAGACAGGAAAAACAGTTTACAAGGAAGCAAAGGGATGACATATGTATGGCTCCCAAGTATGCAATAAATTCCAGAAGTTTTAGGATTTTTGCTTGGAATTGCTTCATACTTATTTTTCTACTCCAAGTAGACTTCAAAGATTTTTTCCTCAGGTAGATAGCAAATGTTGAAAGTGTAGTGGGGTAGAAAGAGGTAGCCGAAACATATATTTTGTTAGTGTAATGACTTAGCAGATTTAAAAAATTCTCTGCAGAGAAAATGGCTGTAACTAAGGAAATGAATCTATTGAGCTCAGACACAGGATATGAATTGCGTAGGCATAGTAAGGCCTTGCTAAGTTTAATTGTGTTGGATGCCAAAAAACAATTACTAGAAGATGGAAATTAAAGTATAAACTAACCATATTTGAATTGAATATTGTAAATGAGATAAAAGTACCAGAAGAGGGATCTTTAGAAAAGAATAGGAGCAAATTACATAGAAATAAATGGAAATTGTGGGAAAAATACATGCAGAATATTGTTCAAGAGGAGGAGTGAGGTTTAAGGGAAGGCAGAAATTGAGCAAATTCTATAATGCTGGACTGATGATAGTTATAAAGAAAGAAAAACAATATATATAATATATGTAGAAAGAAAAGCCGTTAATATTGCTTGTTTTCTTTTCTGGTAATGTATGTTCTCATATGAATTAAGTGAATTTAATAAGGGTGTTTAAAAAAAAAGAAAAGAAAATTAAAAGATAGACTCATCAGTATGTAAGCAGCAGGGCAAAATTCTCACAGCTTTTGAGGTGAAGTTCTTGGCTCCCCAGAGGATGTTGCTGAGAAACTAGAAGGGAACTAAGAGCATTTGGTTTCAAATATCCTAGCTGTCACAGCACCAACATCATTTTGACACGGGTTACCGGGGTAGAGGGGACTTCTCCAGCAACTGCCAGCAAAGAGGCAGATGTAAACCACATCAGAAAGGGTTCCATGACCTTTCCCCAGGGGCCAGGCAATATGAACCCAAAATAGTTGCTTGACTATCTTATTCTGAAGGCAGTCAGGGGATGACTCACCATGTATTTGCTTGCGTGGCTGGCCATCACACAAGACAGTTTGATCAAGGAGATTATACCTATAGTCTATGTAATACCATGTTTGCAACTACCCAAATGCCCTTTCATCCAGCTATGGTACCACCCTCTTATAGGAAGGTGCCTCAGCATGAGTTGGAACACCTCCTCTCATAAAGAACCAACCAATAGGTTCCTCTATATGAGAGAGGATCCATATTTTACTCAAAATTCTTCTTGGTGCCAAAGACTCAGGACCTCAGACCAATTCAACACTTCAGTTAATGGAATCAACATGTGAAGAATGAGTCCTTTCAGATGGTCATGTCACAATTAGTTTTGCCTTGTATGCAAGCAGGAGATTGGATGTGCTCTTTGGATCTCCAGGAAGCTTGCCTAGAGGTCAAAATAGTCAAGCTGTCCAGAAGATTCCTCAGTTTTCAGGTGAAAGCCAGGTATTGCCAGTTCAAGATCCTTCCATTTGGTCTCATCATAGCTGCCTGGGCATTCACCAAGTGCATGGCTGCAGTCATTGCTCAAATTGACTTCTAGAGATAAACATTTTTCCTTACCATGATAACTATCTCATCACTTTGCCCACAGTGGAGACAATGACCCTTGCAAGACAATATTTACTTCAGCCCTGGCTATCTTTGGGGATCACTATCAGTCTCACAAAGTCCCAACTGAAAGCATCCCAGGTTCTTAAATTCTTTAGCTGCCAGCTGGACACAGTATGACTGCTGGTCATACATTATACCCTAGGAAGATGTCCACAGTAGTTAAGGCTAAATCCAACCTTTGCCATTACCCAGAAACAGATGCAGCCTCAGTTATTATGGTTCTTGGCTTTATGGTGGCTACTATGCAAACTGTCCAATATGCTAGATTGCCTATTAGTAATTTGCAACAATACTAAAAATTCAGTAGCATCAAGCAACACAATGTACGATGAAAACCATAAACCTGTCAAAATCTTTTCTGAAACATAGATCCTGGTGGAAAAATCCAGAAAATCTGGCTTCCTTTGTTCATTCTGTTCCAGCAGACATGCTAATCATAGATGTGTCTTTGCTGGGATGGCATGGCATTGTTTTAACAGGATGGTTCAAGGTAAGGGGACCACTGATGAGGCCAGATTGCACAGCAGTATCTTAGAGATGAGAAAGAGTTTACTTCTATTGCAGGCATCTCAAGACCTACTCCCCCATGGTGCAGTGTCCATACCTCTGATGTGGCACTGGTGTGGTACATCAAAAAGCAGGGTGGAACTCTATATTATCCCCTCTGCTGAGATGCAATGTGGGTTTGGGAATGGGCCATATTTCCACATTGTTTTCTAACAGCAGCCTGCATCCTAGGGACATCCAATGTGACTGTGGACAGGTTGAGCAAATACTGCTTCCACATGAGTGGTCTCTCAACAACTTAGTGTCTGTAAAGATATTACACAAGTGGGAAAAATATGTTGCAATCTCTTTGTTTCATTATCCCACATCAAATGCAAAAATTTGTTTTCCATCCCAGAGGCGTCGCTGGTTCAACTATAGCATCCTGTGGTAATCCCAGGAACTAGCACCCCATTCCCTCAGCTCAAGTGAAGAGCAAAAAAAAAAAGACTTCTGCCAAATGTCAGGAAGCCAATTGGCTTCCTGGAGTATACCGCACAACCCCCTAGCTCTTCAAGTGAAGAGCAAAAAATAAAATCTATTTCTTCCAAACAGGTGACCATATACACAACCCCTTCCTTTTACCCTAGCTCTTCCTTGGAAGAGCAAAGAAAACAATCGGCTCCATTTTCTACACTAGCACACCAACCAGGTGGCCACAGAGGTACACACCTTTCCCACTTGCCCTAACTCTTCAATAGAAGAACCAAAAAAAAGTCAGTGATCATTCATGTACCTCAGGTGCCAATCAGGTCCCATTCCTGTGGCGCTGTCCCCAGCCCTCTTTCCTTAGATTATCATAAAAAAAATAATAAAAGCAAAGAAAATATTTTTTTTATTTTAAACTGTAACAAAACTGCTTGCTAGAAATGGAGCAAGCAGCAGCAACAGTTTATACCCCACGCTGAGCACTAGAGTGCTCAAGTTTTATACTTATAAAATATATATATATATATATATCTTTTAAACTGCAGCAAACTGCTTGCTACAAATATAGCAAGCAGTTGATTCAATTTATACCCCACACTGAGCTTTTAACTAGCCAAAAAAAAAAACAACATATTTTTTTCACTTTGAAACTGTAGCAAACAGCTTTCTACAAATGTAGCAAACAGTTGCTACAGTTTAGACCACCCATGGAGTTCTACAGTTTTCAGGTTTGACTGCAAATGCAATACTGACTTTTAAAAGCCAGCATGCATTAAAGAACAATCTGGATCATCTGATTGCACCCCACAACACTCTTCCACCATTTGAACCCACCAGTTCAGCCAAAATTAAATTCCTATTTGGAAAACCCATTTTTTTCTGGTGGCTGTTAACCTTTGCTAGATGAATTTCAGTGTTGCAAGCCCTCTTATCCAAATTTGTGTATATTGTATTTGAGAAAGACATGAGTATCACTTCAAATCAATCCCTCATTTATGTCCAAGAATGCAAAACATTCTGCCCTACACCAATCTATTCACCTACCAGTTTTCTTTCCAAATCAACAAGAGAGAATATAGACTGCACTGCTTGTGTGTACACAGGCAGCTCAGAAAGGACAACAAGTTATTTGTTTCATTTTCTAAAATAAAGAAAGCTCGGAAAGTAATAAAACTAAAACTGTTTCTATCTACATGGTTATCTGGCTGCATTAATTCCTGCTATTCATATAACAGTAAGCTGCTACCTTCCACACCAAGAGAACACTATGTCTGGGGACAAGCTACCTCAATGGCTTTCCTTACAAATCTGCCTTTAGATGAAATTTGTGCAGCAATTTTATCTTTCTTAATACCTTTGCTAAGCATTATAGTTTGTATATTTTATCAGGGCCAGAGCTTCCTTTAGGACTTACATTCTCAAAGGTCTCCTATCCTATTTCCACTCAAGATCTGCAGGTTATTCTGTCCCTCTGTTTTAGTGTATGGGCAGTACAACTTAAATATAAACTTATGTATTTACCAGAGTGATAGATTTAGTTGGTCTCTGTACATTGGAATGGCTCTTCCATCTCCAAATTTTCTTATGGAGAGGGACCTGTAGGAGCATCAGAGGTCAACAGTTGGCTGCTGAGTGCCAAATCTTCACCTATCCTGAGTAACTACTTTTCCACCATCAAGTTTCTTCTAATGTTGCCATGGAGGAAGGTGCCTTTGGTGACCAGTCCATCCATTCCAGTGTATGGACAGGGACCATCTAAATCTATAAATTTTTCTGGTCTTATCTAGACACTGGAAAAACTTGATTAGTCAGTGTGTGACATCAATTTGCTTGACCAAAACACTCCTTACAAGCTCAAGCTCCTCCCCTGTCCTATAACCCCCTGTTCTGAGGAGAGATCTCCACATCACGCTAAAGCCATTGAAGCTCAGTGATGCCTCTCAATGAAATCAAGCCATTAAGGAATATTTTGAGCATTATTCAGATAGGTGGTTGTTTTTATGTTTTGTAAACAACAGTTACTATCAATTACTATTGACCTTTTTGAGCTGCTATAACCCTTTTCTGAGGCCTTTAATTCTTTTCTTCTTTGCACCCGTTTTTCCTCCCTTCTACCCCCCTCATCCCTTGTTAGTTTTACTTATCTTTTTCCAGACTAGATTTCCCTTTTTAACAATAGAATAAGAATGAGTGTACTATTTGTGATTAGAACATTCTGGTATTAATTGACCTCCAGTTTTGTTGCAGTGAAAGCGGGTGGCCATGTTAGGCCTTCAAAACAGAGAAAGAAACCAAGGCTGGGTTTAAGAAGTGTAAGGAGTGTGACCATAAGGTCCCTGCAGGACCCGCACAACATGTGTTTGGTGTGTCTGGGGATGAGACATTTAGATAGTGACCATATTATATGCAAAAATAAATTTGTTCTCATCACATACCATGCATATGATTCATAATGCAGCAGATGGTGCAGCTAGAAGGGAGGGCTGTGGCTTTGCAATGTGCACCTTGTGGATTTTGCAAATCACTTTAAGGTGACATTTATTAACGTGCCATTTTTGACACCTTGTTTGGGTAGAAGGTGAAGAAGAAGCTGCTACAGTGTGAGCAAGAGGGCAATATGTTTACAGAGCCTGTTTTCAGCTCCCACAGATGACCTTACAAATAAATCAAAAAGGTGCCAAAACCGTATGCTTCTGTAAGTACTAACAGCTACAGAACAGAAAGGATTATGACAGGAGTTCCCATGGCAGAGGAGATTTCCAATCTAGCAGTCACCCCTATAGGCACAGGTCATCTGAACCATCAGGACTTTAAGGGATCTTTCTGAAGATCCCTTCAGTATGAGTTCTGAAAGGGTGTGTGGCTGGCCCACTCTGGAGGCAGTTAGGGATGCCTTTACCTCCATTTACTAGTATGGATGGTCATCACATCAGACAAGTGGATAAGGGAAATTATATCCACAGACTGCGCTACTCCCTTTTTGGAAATGCCGAGAAGCATGCCCTCACATTCTCCAACAGTTCCACACTGTCAAAACAGGGCAGCTTTGAAGGAACTCAAATCCTTCTGCAGAAGACAGACATCCAAAAGGTCCCACCAGACCAGAGAGGTTCTCCATTGTACTCCAGAGTCTTCTTAGTGCCCAAATGGCAAAGACCCTCAGACTCTTCCTCATTCTAAGTTGACTAAATAAATTTGTGAAGGAGGAGTCATTCTGGATGGTCACAGTGTAGTCCATACTGACATGTCACCAGGTAGGAGATTGGATGTGCATCTCCAAGATGCATATATACACATCAAAATAGTGAAGACATCAAAGAGATTCCTGCACTTTGAGGCAGGAGCTAGTCACTATTATTTTCAACCCTTCCCCTTCAGGCTTACCACAGCCCCCAGGTGTATACCAAATGCATGGCTCTCACCACAGCTTACATGTGACTACTTGAAGTATGGATTTTAACATACCTAGATGACTATGAGATAGTCATCTATACCTGAATCTCATAGTAGCCACCACTATGGAGATGCTCCTAATTGCAAGACAATACTTGCTCAGAATATGTCTATCTTTGGGAGTTGGCGAAATCCCAACTGGATCCTTAACAGATACTGGTATTCATTGGTTGACAGTTGGATAAAGTCAACTAGAAAGCAAAATTGCTGCTAGTTAGGATTTTCACCACTGTAAGTGAAGTCTCAGCTCTGTTACAGAACCCACAAACTACAGCACAGTAATTTTCAAGGTGCCAAGTCTTGATGGTCTCTTCTTTTCAGATGATCCCATTCATGCAGCTGAATGTGAGAATTTTACAATGGACACTCAGGAATTCATTGGCTGACAGTTGGATAAAGTCAACTAGAAAGCAAAGCTGCTGCCAGTTAGGATTTCCACCACTGTAAGTGAAGTCTCAGCTCTATTACAGAACCCATAAACTACAGCACAGTAATTCTCAAGGTACTAGGTCTGATGGCCTCTTCTTTTCAGATGATCACATTCATGCAATTGAATGTGAGAATTTTACAATGGACACTGAGGAATCAGTGGACCCAAGCATTTCAACCCACGATGCATGTAATAAAAATGTCAAAAGCCTGCATTAAGAATGTTATGGGGGACAGACCCACATAATCTGTCCATGTGTATACACTTTATCTGAAACTCTTGCACCATGTATCCATTCCAGGTGAAGGGGCATTAGATGCACTGGACTTTACATTGTAGACTGTGGAAGAGGAGTGGTCTCACATTAATGTAATTAAGATGACAGCAGTCCTCCTGGCATCGCAGGCATTCAGGATTTTCTCCCTTGTGATGAGCTATCCATATTTACAGATAATATGGCAGCGGTAGGGTATATAAACAAGCAATGAAGATAAAACAAAGGTTATAGTTGTAAATTATTTACCCATACATAAATTGGTTCAGCAATACTCATATTTATGGTAACATGATAAGATGATGTATTTAGGAGTAGAGACTGAAAAGGCTTCTGTTATTGCAGCTAGAAATGTGTGGGAAGAGACTAAATAAAAGATAATACAAAAACTGAGAAACTGTAAACACTTGTTTATGGATATGATTAGTAAGATACAAGCAGTGAAAATGTTTTTAGTCCCTTTAGTTTTATATACAAGGTCATGGATATTTTTATCAACCAGAGGAGAAGTTGTGGACAATAATTAATAAAGAGTTCTAAGAATTTATCTAGGAGGGGAAGAAGGAAAGAGTTATCAGAGCTGGATCCAGCACTAGGTGACCTACACAGTTGTCTAGAGCCCATTGGCTGGGAGGGGCTCACTGTCTGGAAGGGGCTGCCACAACATTTGCTTTTTATTTAAAAATTAAAAGATATATATGTCTTCTTTAAGGGTTCATAGGTTCATAGGTAGGTACTAGGCTATTGGCCCTAGGGTCTATATAAGCCTAGCCAAAAATGTACCCTGGCTTTCGCCACCCAAGAAAATTATTTTCCTGTGCCCCTGGGTATCTATTGTTCTTTAAGACTGCCATCTGCATCTGTGCGTTGAAGCACTTACCCGCTGTTGCTTGCTTCTTCTTCTCCATGTCCATGCACAGAATTCAAACATAAGACATTCCTCCTGCCTAGACATGAAATTTATGTTTGTTTCTTGCTTCTTCTCCCGCAGACAAAAACAACATTCCATTGGTAAGAAAAGAGTGTGTGTGTGTGTGTGTGTGTGTGTGTGTGTGTGTGTGTGTGTGTGTGTGTGTGTGTGTGTGTGTGTGTGTGTGTAATACCCTAGTTAGTTAATTTGCTCAGGCACAAACTCTCTGCCTTGGTTAGAGAAGACAAGTGTCTGAATCCTCTACACCAACTCCCAGACTACTCTAAAAATATGAATTTCACTGCATTTTCAAGGAATTGTGAGCATCAAGGGAAGAGAAGTTTACTACTGCTCATGCTATGTCTGTTTTCAATGTAAGTTTACTACTGCTCATGCTATGTCTGTTTTCAATGTAAGTTTACTACTGCTCATGCTATGTCTGTTTTCAATGTAAGTTTACTACTGCTCATGCTATGTCTGTTTTCAATGTGCAACTGTTTTGTTTAGTAAATGGTCATCATTGTTTCTGTTACAGACTTTGCACATACCTCTCAACTGTACAGATTTTCGCAGAATGTCCAGAATTTTGCCTCATATTTTTGGTCTGACCTCATAAAATTTGTGGTTTTCTAACAAATCATTCAAGATTGAAGTCATTAAATAATATTAAATAATGACAGCCATTTGAGTTTCAAACTTTATATCCTTCAGAAAATACATAATAATGCAAAACCTGTTATTCTAGCAGTTTTGCAATTTTATAGGAGCAATATTTAAATTCTGTCCCTATTTTCGGGCCTTTGTCCCCCCATTTTTTTCTGGCTTTGTCCAGATTTCTTGCACTGAGAGGTTGAGAGATGTTTGAAAGCAGTGTTAACAACACAACAGGTAACATGCTTGCTTTTGACGCAGAAGCTTGTGGTTCTACTCCTACACCATGTAGGTGGATTGATGATATTGTGTTGTACTTTAAAGGCGGGATGGTGGTGCTGCTTTCCTGACTATGTCCTCCTTTAGATGAAATGCATGGTAACTATGAAACTATGAACCTGCTGTCGGTTTGCCATCTATTTCCTATTGCAATATTCCCACCTTACCATTTTTAATGTAGCCTAGGCAATTTATTCTTCAAGGGCAGCAGGCACTGAATTTGTAGATAAAACTGAAATATAAAGTTGTTGCCTAGCAGCAACCTCTTCATTAGTTACAAATGTCTTCATTGTGCAATTATTCAGATGATTTTTACTTCTGCAGAGATTGTGCATATTGACTGATATTGAGTGGGCATTGATGGCTGAAATGTTCTGAAATGGGCAGTTTTATTATTGGATCATACGTTTTGTTTCACTGCTTACTGGAAGAATGTTCAAAACTACAAATTTAAAACACACTCTTAACAAGTGGTGCTGTATTATACAAGGAATATAATTTAATACAATCAAGAAGATGAAGAAAAGAACACATGCATGTCTGCATGGTCCTAAAAATGTGTGAAAACAGCCCAAAGGTAAACTTTTTTCTGCCACTGGCCAGATGCATTTTTTGAACATGGGTTTTAATGCCATTTCAATAAATGTGAGTTTCAAGGGCAGATAAGTTTACTGTTAATGTTAAGTCTGTTCTTACTGTGAGACTGTATTGTTTTGTCTATGAGTGCTTCTGCTATAAAATTTGAAATAAAAGTTTCAAATTACATCCAAATATCTGTAATCATTGTAGAAGTAAAGAAGAAACTATTATGCACACTGACAGATTTGAACAGTGTTTAGAGTAACTGTGGAGAAATAGCCAAGTAAGGTCACTGGAATGGATGTGTTGAGGGGGATAATGTGTGTAGGGGGCCAGGGCCATGATCCATTACCCTGCCTACGGTCCCATTTGTTCATGATACGGCTCTGAGAGTTGTGTGAGATAAGTTGATCCTTCCAATAGAACAAGATAGTTTAGCTCAGATATATATATATATATATATATATATATATATATATATATATATATATATATACACACATACATACACACACACACACACACACACACACATATATATATATATATATATATATGTATATATAAAACAAACAGAAGGTTATAATTCAAAATGGAAGGGGATGATGATGGAGCAAGGGGGAAGTTCAAGAAATAAAGTGAGAGAGAGTGGAATTTTGGATGCTGACTCTTAAACAGAATAATAATAACAGTCTTTCAGAATATTATATTCATAAAGTAACTAAGAACTAATCCAACATTAGGATGGAGAAATGAGATTTTGCCAGTAAGCATGACTGAAAGCAGGGGTACAGAAGGAAGGCAAGAGGGAGGTGGAATCGACTGAAAAAAACTGGTAAAGGAACCAAGATGTTGGGGGCAAATAACTAGAGAGGGAAAAGTAATAAGGGTGGGATGAGGCCAAGAAGATGTTTGGACTGCAGGCTGTAGATTGTCTTTCCTAGTAGGGATTGATATCAGAGTACAGGCAATGAGAAAGGGATAGGGGAATCTTAAGTGAAAGGACTGCTTTGGTAAAGTTTTTTTGCTAAATCTAGCACAGAAGCTGCTGTTAAAAAAAGAGATGATTAATAGGGCATATAAAATATTGGATTATCTTCAGTTGATCAAACTGCCAAAATGTTAAACATCATATGGCTGAGACCATATAACCGACATTTCGGAAGTTCAAATAAAATGAATGGAGATCACCGTGCATTGCGGAATGGGAAATTTGCCATTTTCCTCAATGTAGTGAGATCTAGGAGTTGGTATATTTAATTAGCAGTGGTGCTTGTCCCCCTGCAAAAAAAATAAATAAATAACAAAAACATTTTTTGTGTTTTTATTTTAATTTTGAACTTCCGAAATGTCGATTATATGGTCTCGGCCATATAACATTCGGCATTTTGGCAGTTAGATTAACTGAAGGTAAACGAAAATATTACATGATAACTATAGGAATCAATCAGAGGAGGTTAGAATAGAGTGGGAAGAGAGACTGGAAAAGCGATTTACAAGAGCAGAGTGGGAGGCCATATGTATGTCTCCCAAGTATGCAACAAAGTCCAGAAGGTATAGAATCTTTGCTTGGAAGTGTTTGCACAGGTATTTGTATGCTCCAAGCAGACTTCAAATAATTTTTCCTCAGGTAGATAGCAAATGTTGGAGGTGTGATGAGGAAGAAAGAGATAACTGGGAACTTATGTTTTGATAATGTCATGAGCTGGAAGATTTTAAAAATTCCCCACAGAGCACTCTGTTAGAAATATTGGGTGAGCACATGGTTGTAACTAATGAAATGATTCTTTTGAGCTGGGACACAGGATCTGAATTGCCTAGACACTGGCCTTATTAAGTTTAATTCTGATGGCTGCCAATAAAGCAATTACTAGGAAAAGGAAATCAAAGGCTAAACCAACTCTATTTGAAATATTGAATATTATAAAAGATAATACAACTGAAAGAGGAATCCTTTAGAAAAAGGAAGGAGCAAATTGCATAGAAGTAAATGGAAATCATGGAAACAATGCATGCAGATTAATGTTCAGGAAGAGGAGGAGTGAGGTTTAAGGAAAGGCAGGAATTCAGCTTTTTATGTAATGTCAGAGTGATGATAGTTACAAGGAATACAAATGTATGTGATGTATAATGTATGTAAATGGGAAAATGTTAACATGGTTTGTTTTCTTTTTTATTAATGTATGTTTGTTGGGCTTTTCCCGGTTAGGGGTCGCTACATCAGAACTCTGGTCCGCTAATGATTGGCAGTAGATTTTTATGGTGCCGAGTTGCCAGCCCATTGCCCAACCTTCAGCGAAGACACACCCATTTATGCATGTCTTTCGGAGGCCACTTGACCGCAGGGAGGACATGCAGACTCCACACAGAAGGAACTCTAGCCGAGAATCGAATAGGAGAACCTCTTGCTGTGATGCAACAACGCTACTGCTGTACCACCACAACTTTTATTAATGTATGTTTGTCTGTGTCTTAAATGATAATTTAATAAAGTTGTTTTAAAAAGCTTAGTATCCCCAGTTTGATGTAGTACTAGTGGAGTTCAGGGATTGTGGCTTACCATAATAAGTAAATGGTACCTGTAACATATGCCCTCATCACCTCATGTGTAACTTCAGAAGCTTGGCATCAAAATAAAGAAAGAAAGTTGATGCTTCAGTGATGTTGACCTTGTGGGTTATCTACTGTATGATCATATGTGAACTCTATAAATATTTTGTGGCTATCTTTCTGAAAATATGAAGTTTTCCAAGTGGCATTGCTCAAAGATCCATTGAACAAGCCTGATAAATAAAGTTTGCAACCCTTGACCTACAAATACTGATAGTACATTATGGCCTCCTTTTAAACAGAATCATCTTGTGATGTAGTGTACAAAAGATCCTTCTGTCAAATGTATACTAGAAAGTTCTGAGTTTAAACATGCAGATAATGGACACCATGATTCTACAAGGTAAGATCACAGTACAGATGTCAATAAATTCAAACAGTAAATTGATGTTGTCCATGAATGTCAACACATTAAATCACAAAAAAGACATGCCTCTCAACTCTAACCAGCACCTCAACTGCCATGAGCTACTTGTAAATGTACTCATAAAGGCCAAGGTATTCAAAAAGGACCTTCACACAACTGCCTTAGATCACTGGATTCAGACAAGACTTTATCACAGTCCATCTGATATCTCGCCTGCAACCTTCCCAGTTTTTAGTGTGAAGTTGTGAGGAAGTGGTTTCTTTATCTGTGTATCTTTGTCTCTCCCCCTCTGTGAATCAGTGGGGAAACTTGACAAGAAGTAATGGATTAGTTGTGTAAAATCTTACCACAACCATAGATGTCCTTCTGTTCTCTTGTTGCAGTATTTTCACTGTGGGATCCTCCACCTCAGGTGACTGGAACGTCCGGCTCCTATGCAAAAGCTTAAGCCTGGTTGCTGTCAGGTGCGTGGGATGTCACACGTAGAGCCATAACCCTGGGCCTTAAATGTGACATCTGCACTCACAGACCTCAGAACTGAATGCCCAGTCAGGCAACAGCCTAAGGAATCCAAGAATTATGCCATCTAGACAGAGTAAATTTGATAAAGGGGGTTAGGTGTGTGGGGGGGGGATACTGCAACATGGGAGAGAAGGACATCTATGGGTATGGTAAGATTTTACACAACTAATCAATGTCCTTCTATTCTCATGTTGCAGTATTCTCACTGTGGAAGAGTGCCACAGCTCAAGATGAGGAAGGGATGGAAGAAGAAGTTACAGTTTCTAGGAAACCGTGGAAGATTGCCCTTGCAAATCCTGCCCTGGCTCTGGAGACATCATCCAATTTGTAATGTTTGGTAAAGGTATGTACAGAAAAACATGTGGCTGCCTCTAGAATGGTGACTGTATCCAGGCCTTTCAGGAAGGCTCCTAAAGAGGCCACCACTCTTGTAGAATAACATTGTAGTCTAAGCCTTTGCCATGGTAAGAGTAGCAGAATGAAATAGTTCTTTGTATCCAGGAAGATATCGCTTGTTTGGATACAGCCTTTCCCAGGGCCCTGGGGTGGAAGGACACAAAGAGCTGATTGGACTTTCTAATGGCTTTGGTCTTGTCCAGGTAGAATCTTAATTGTCTGTGGACATCAAGAGAGTGGAGTACTTTCTCACTGTCATTTTGGGGGGAGGGGAAGAAGGTAGGCAAATGAATAGACTGACTGAGGGACAGCTCATTGACCAGTTTGGGCAGGAAGGAAAGATTGATGCAAAGGGTCATCCTATCTTTGTGGAAGATTGTGTAGGGTGCAGATACCATGAGTGCTTGTAGTTCAGAGACTCTTCTGGCTGAAGTAAGGGCTGCTAATAGGACAGTCTTCCAAGTGCACATCTGCAGAGAAGCAGAGCTTGCTGGTTCAAAGGGGGCAATGGTGAGTTTCTGCAGTATGTAGTTCAAGTCCCAAGGGAGTGAATAGGTTTCCTTGGTGGTCTGACATGGAGAACCCCTTTCAGGAATAGTTTGACTTCTGGCCTGGAAAGAAGAGATGAGTCCATGCAGAAATGGCAGATAAGTGGACTTTCTTTGAAGAGTATGAAAGATCTGATTTTAGGAGCTCATACACATAGGCTAGGACTAGTGGAACATCTGCTTGGAAGGGGTTCATTTGCCTTTGGAGATACCAAATGGAGAACCTTTTCCATTTTGAAACATAGGATCTCCTAGTGGTGGTTTTCCTGGCCTCCTGGAGGATGGATAAAACATCCTCTGCATACAGGTGTCTGAAAGGGATCAGGAGTTTATCAACCACAGGGTTAGGCAGAGCATTTCCAGGTGTGGGTGAATGAGAAATGCCTTCTGTTGTGTGAGTAGGTCCACCTTGTGAGGCAGCTTGTGGTGATTGCCCTTGGCAAGAGATAGAAGAAGGAGGGACCAATGGTGCCTTGGCCAATAGGGAGTCACCAGCAAGATTTTCAGCTTGTCCTTCTGGATTTTTAGAAGGACTTTCTGAATGAGTGGGAAGGGAGGGGAAGGCATAAAGGAATAGTCCTTTCCATGAAATCGAGAAGGCATTCACTCTCCAGAAAAGTGGGGAGGGGTCCCTGGAGCAGAATAGCTGCAATTGTCTGTTCTGGGGAGAGGCAAACAAATCTATCTGTGGTGTGCCCCACTGGTGTACAGTATCTAAAAACACATCTCTGTACAACATCCACTTGTGATGCTGACAGAATAATCTGCTGGGGACATCCCCTGATGGTTGTCCTGGAATGGAATGTAGACTGCCTGCAGTGTGATATTGTACTGAGTGGCTAGCTCCCATGCCTGTATTGCAAGTCTGTAGAATAGGTAGGACTTGCCCCCCACCGATTTGTTGATGTACCACATCACAGTTGTATTGTCTGTGAATATTTGGAGGGGGCCTGCCAGTATTAGAGGAAGGAAGGTCTGTAGGGCAAGGAGAGCAGTCATCTACCTGACATTGATTTGTCTTTTTCTGTAGGGAGGATACCATTCTGCCTGTACCTTGAAGCCATTCATAGTGGCTCCCCACCCTAGATTTGAAGCATCTGTGTGCATGCATTGCACTGGTTTGGTGGGTTGCAGCAGTAGGCCTGGATTCTGGTTTACTTGTTGGATCCACCACCTCAACTTTGTCTTCAGGCAGGGCAGGAAGGGTACCTGAATGTCCAGAGGGTGTTTGTGTTGTGACCAAACATTTTTCGGGTACCACTGGAACTTTCTCATGTGCAGTCTGGCTAGGGGCAGCATAGGGAGTATAGCTCCATGAGACCTAGAAGACAAAGGAACTGTCTGGCCAAAATGTGGCTGACTAGGAGTAGCTCGTAGAGGTAGTTGACTAGGGAGTAGACTTTGTTCTGAGGAAGGAAAGCCTTCATCAAGTCTGTTCTTATCCTGCAGCCCAGGAAGGTTTTGTCTTGGGCTGGGGCGAGGGAGGATTTTGTCAGGTTGAGGGTGAACCCTAAGTTCTGAAGTAGGGACATAGTGAATAGTAAATGGTTCCTGAGAATAATTTCCTGTTCTACTAGAATGAGGAGGTCGCCCAGGTAGGGGTAAATTTGTATGCATTTTGTTCTGCAGTAGGCTACTGCGGGGGCTAGACATTTTGTGAAGATGCTTGGTGCAGTAGATAAACCAAAGGGCAAGGCAGTAAACTGAAAGTGTGAAGAGGGTCCAGCAAAACGCAAAAACTTTCTGTAGTTTGGATGAATGGGTATGTGGAGGTATGCCTCCTTCAGGTCCAAAGTGGCCATGAACACCTTTTGTGGCAATAGTGAAAGAAGGGTTTGCAGGGATAACATTCTGAATGAAAGGACCTTCAGAAAAGGGTTTAGTGAGGCCAAATCCAGGATGGGCCTCCAAGAGCCATCCTTTTTTTGGTATTAGAAAGAGTCTAGAGTAGAATCCCTGCTCTTCTTGGCCTGAGGGGACCCTTTCTATGGTCCATTGTACAAGTAGATCTTGGATGTTCTGGGGAATTAGATGTAGTTGGTTTTTGGGCAGGAAGGGTATGATGCCTAGTGGCAGGGACTTCTCCTGCCAGGTCATAAAGTACCCTTTTTCCACTATTGCTAATATTCAGCTGTCCGAAGTGACTTCTTTCCAGATGGGTAGACAGTGAGAGAGGCAGGAGGAGAGAGGAAGATGACTCAGGCAGTCATGCATTGTTGTTTCTATCTGGAAATGGCTGCCTGGGGGTAGGTTGAGGAGGGGCTGCCCTTGGGTGGGTGCCTTTCTAGATCCTTTCCTGCCCCTAGTGGAGGAGGAGGGGAGTGGGACTGGAGCCCTCCTGACAAAGGTGGCCTTGGCAGGATAGTTTCTGTAAAACTTGGGGATGGGTGAGATCAATGAATGTTTGAGGTCCTGAAGCTCCTTGCTTTTTTTCTGGAGGCTTTTAAACAATTCAGTAGACTCTTTGCCAAACAGGAATTTGCTGTCCAGTGGTGCTTCTATGATTTTGCTTTTAAAGTCCTTAGGGAGGGACTGAAGCTTGAGCCAGGAGTACCTGTGCAGCACAGAGGCTGAAGCTGCAGACCTAGTAGAAGCCTCAGCCGCATCATAGCTGCACTTTCTAGAGTTTCTGGCAACCTGTGATGCTAAAGACAGCTTAGATGCTACCTGAGATTTATTAGGAGAGTCAGGCATGGAGGAAAGTAAGGAAGTTGCATGAGAAACCAAGTCTAGGGCATATTTTACCATGTGGGTATGATAATTGATTGCCTTGAAGGCCATCGTGGAAGATGTGTACAACTTTTTCTCCAGTCTGTCCATGACCTTACTGTCCTTGTCTGATGGCAGAAGGGAGGAGGAAGGTATTTGTCTGGATTGTTTGTCTAGGGCTATTGCAATGACTGCAGGATCTGCCATTGGTGGCTTAATGAGGTATTTGTGCTTGTCAGGGAGCTTGTAAAACTGATCAGGTCTTTTGGGAGCTGGAGGCTGTAATTCCGGGGTCTTGGAGGCTGCTGCAAAGGCATCCAGGTAAGCTGGAATCACATGGGGAATAGCAGAGGGGAAGGGTGACTCTACATAAAGTAATTCAAAGTACTTCATTTGAACTTTAGATATCTGTGTGGCATCCCACTTGAAAAACTCTCTCATTTTGGAAACTGTTTCCCCAAAAGAAATATCTTTGGGGGGAGGACTCCCTCTAAAGAGTCCTCATCTGGAGAGTAATAGTCAAGAGGGGAGGCTAGCTGGGATGTGTAAGTCAGAGATTCATCTGAGGAGGAAGAAGAGGAGTCTTCCTCCTGAGTTTGGGTGGGGGGAATGGAATAAGCTGAGGCTGGCCTAGGGCTGAGAATAGTGGAGGTTGTGGGCCTAAGAGCCATAAAGGCCTGAACCAAAGACTGTGAAAATGTTTGCCAGTCTGGTTGGTCTTCAGTGGGAGTAGTCAAATGTATAGTTTTCTGCTTCTTCTTAAGAGGAGTAGTCTTAGTAGCATTTTGTGGAGGGGTAGGCCTAGTATCTGGTGTCTGGCCTGCAGGACAAGATTCAGTTTCCGGAACTGTGGGTGGGTATCCAGCAAAGCCTGGTTGCCCATTGACATCAGCTGAAGCCGGCGTCGGAGCGACCTCCAATGACGTGCCGACCGGGAATTCTGAGCCGACTTCCACAAAGGTATCCGCCGAAATTGCCAGTTCTTCCAGACGCTCCTCATCCCCTAGATCGGTAGCTGGCAGGACATCCAACATCGGAGGCAGAAGCAGTAGGCCTTACAACTTTGGCCTTCTTTTTTGGCGGCTCCACCACGATGGCCGACATGAATTCCATGCCCAAATATTAGCGGTAAATATTTTAGCCATTTGTTTTTGAGGTAAAGTTTTAGGGCTGCCAAATGACTACAAAGAGCTTTTGGTACAAACGACGGGCAAATACTGTAGGTTGTATGGGTGTGGGATTGGCCTAAGCAGAACAAAGTTCATGTGAGTTCTTGTCTGGAATCTGGCATCCACACTTACATTTTCCCTTTGTAGCTGACATCTGCCAACTAAATAAGGGAGCAACAGCAAACAAAGCTCAAACAAGAGAAATAAATTCCCCTACAGGGTACTTATCTGAAGACGTCTTCTGAAGCACAGAGCGAAGCGATCGATCTGACATTTGATGGTGGCAGAGAAGGTCTAAGGTCTGTGTGTGCAGATGTCACATTTAAGGACCTGGGTTATGGTCCTACATGTGACGTCCCATGCACCTGACAGTAACCAGGCTTAAGCTTTTGCATAGGAGATGGACGTTCGGGTTGCCTGAGGAGGAGGACCCACAGTGAGAATACTGCAACATGAGAATAGAAGGACATCAAATGTTATAGTAGAAGCAGGGCAAAGATGCATTCATTTATATTTCTTTTTTCACAGGTCCTTCATTAATTCATTCTCTCCAATGGAGCTCTGGGAAGTTTGCACTGTAACTTACAATGGGGTGAGTCTAAGCATTTTGATGAAATCAAATCATGTTGTCACATTTTGAACAAATGTTCCTATCTCTGGAGCCATAATGACTACTGAAGAAGTGCAAATGGCAAGCTCTTTGGCACAAACTATTTTTATAGTGGCAGCATTCTTTAGATTCTAGATCTTATAATGGATTTTATGTCACAGTAAACACAGTAACTATTAAGTTTGCAATATTTTGTAAACAACTTAAAATATCTGAGCCACCACTCTCAGTAGCATTTTGTTCTTCCAGGTGACAGCTTTCAAAAGAGGCTAAGCAGTTATATCTGTGCTACTTGGTTGCTGAGATATTTTGAAAAAAACTTGACATCCATGACAATATAAATAAATTTTATCAGAACAACAATTAGGTTTATATGTAGATACTAAGCTAGCTGTCCTTCTGGGCAATTTTAATGGGTCTATATTATATGTTTGAAGTTTTATAACTTCGAACATCATAAAATCGAATTTAAATGTTCGAAGTTATAAAACTTTGAGCATATGTACTTAAAAAAAACCCCAAACCCAAAACAAACTGTTGTAGGCAGGCACCCCCATGTGGGGGGCTGTGGCCCCCCGCATCCACCACTCTTTAAATATACCAACTCTGAGACTGCACTACAGTGCAGTAAAGGGAAATCTTCCCTTTACCACATTATAGTGAGGTCTTGGAATTGGTATATTTAAACAGTGGGGGGTTGGGGAGGGGGGTGCAGGGGGGGCTTGCCCTCCCTGCTTACACCAGTCAGGTAAGTTCCCTTTCTTTCTTTTTTTTTTTTTTCATATGTTTGATGTTTGAAACTTTGATGTTTTCAAACGTTGAACATATGATATAGACCCGATCTTAATCCTAGCCAATTTCCCAAAGATGAGAATCAAACCCTACACTTTTTGTCTGAGAGGTAATCACCTTAACCTTTATTCTAACCCCCTCCCTATCAAACACTGTACCTTGTGTCTGTGAGTCAAACACCTTAACCACTAAACCAACCTCCAATCATTCGCTGCACTAGATGTTGCTGTTGTTTGTCTTTTCAGCTTTTCCTGGTTAGGGGTCACCACAGCGGAACTCTGGTCCGCTAATGATTGGCAGTAGATTTTTATGGTGCCGAGTTGCCAGCCCGACACCCAACCTTCAGTGAAGGCACGCCCATTCATGATTGTCTTTCGGAGGCCACTCGACCGCAGGGAGGACATGCAGACTCCACACAAAAGGCACTCTAGCCAAGAATCTAACAGGAGAACCTCTTGCTGTGAGGCAACAACGCTACCGCTGTACCACCACGGCTTACATTCGCTGCACTAGATAGAGATCAAATATCAATACAATTGTGTTTGTCACTATGTAAGCTTTAAGATGAAATTTGTTAATACTTTGCATGTAGCATGGTTTTTGAATTATTAATGCAAATATGAAGAAGCAATAGGTATCAGTAGGATGTAACTTCAGAAACACCTGCAGGTGTGTCCTGGCTGTAATAAGTTAAGAGATCCAGTTTTGGTCAAACAAGTGCCACTGAAGAAAAATGGAAGATAAGCGCTCTGTTTTCTCGTTTTATTTCCTCCAGAAAGGTGATCTTCTCACCACATTTTATCACTCTCTATGCTTATTGCACAATGCCGCATTATCTCCTAAAATCTTCTTTATTTATGATCTTATATCTTATTAATGCCTAAATATGAAGATGCCAGCCTTATCTATATTCAGTCATAAATATGCCTCATAATTCATCAGTAGATTCTTTGAATATATTCCTAAACTAGAAGCCTAATGTACTTTCCTGGACTGGAAACCTGGGTTAAAGATGATAAGCCTTCTGATTTTTATCTTATTTTTTTTATGGTCCGCCCATGACTTTCTTCAATGCAAAGATGCTTACACCTTTGGAGCTTGGGTTGATCAGTGATACATAACTCAACAGGTACATGCACCAGCTCATGCAAATATATTATGTAGGAGTGAACATAGTGATATATTCAGTATTTTGTGGTACTAATGGGTGTGTAGTAGGTGAGGGCTTAAGTAGAAGAAGGTTTACCTTATCTGAGTGATGGGAGTCATAAAGACTTTACCAGAGGTAGGAAGACATTTGCATAGACTGCATTGTGCAGTTAAAGGAGACCTGAAACGGTATCCTATGTAGAAAATGGGACCAGAATCTCTGGTATAGAAGGCATGGAGAGCAGGCTGTCTTCTCAAAAAAGCTTAAAAAACAGCTTGGATCAGCGGTCTGTCACCTTTAGCTTTTATTAAGTTTAGTGAAATCACCATTTACTGAAAAAAATAGGGAATATTCAGCAGTAGCATAAATGGAGTTGACCCATAAGTCCAGAGAGTCTCATGTGGATATTTTTTCCCCTTATTGCACTGTACAGAGGAAGCCCATTGTGAAAAACTACTGCACAAATCTTCACTGAGTGTCTTGCTATTAAAGGATGTTCCTTATTTTTAGCAAGGCATTATGCTTCCCCAAAGAGAAAGGATTTTGCCATGGAGGAGTTGTGTGCCTTGAGTTAGAAGATTTGAAATTCTGTTGTTCCCTTAATTGAGGGTGTTCCCCTTCCGACAAAGTTTTGGAAGATGGAAATTATCTGATCCTGTACTTCACAATCAAGGAGTTATCTTAAGGCACAGGATAACTTTTATTGATGGCTTCGGTTAAATGTCTTTCACAATAGTCATCGAAGGTGGTTCTTTAACCCCCCCCCCCATTGTAGGCATTTATGTATGGCCAAATAGTTGCTGTTCATGGTGTTTTTTAAATCCTACTTTGCAACCAGACAGTAGTTTCCAGAAGTCACTAGGCATTTCACCCAGGCTAGCTTCCTTGCTCTGTGGCCAAAAATACAGGTTTAAGCTTTGAAGAGCTGTCTAAGAGGGAAAGATTGAATGGCTGATGGCATCATGCTCCCCGTCATTGGACATTGAGGGAAGATCTATAACTTGACTATTGACGGGTAGAGACATAACAGTTATGTGTGTATTCATCATTTCAGTTGATCTTCAGGAAGCATCTTTGCAATGCATTTACTCTTGGATTCTCCTTCTAGCTGCCCTCTTACTGGCTGGTTAATTATTGATCTTAAGTTTATGGTGTACTTCACAGCAGTATAATTCTTTTAAACCTCATTCCCCCCCTGTATGTATTGCTCCCACAATTCTCATTTTTCCTATGTAGTTTCCACCTACTATTTTCTAAAGTTCTCAATTCCAGTTATTGTATCCATGTTACTATATTCATTACTTCTAATATATTTAGTTTAGATTTTGATTTACATTTTCTAGTAATTGCTTGTTTGGCCAGACACTATGTCTAGGAAATTCTGATTCTGTATCATAACTTAGAAAAATCATCAGCCTTGTCACACCAATCCACCCACCCAGCATCTTCTACAGTGCACCCCACAGGGAATCCTTAAATTCCACCAACCCACCACACTCCCAGAAAATATGTTCCCAAGTACCTCTTTCTTCCCCGTCACACCTCCAGAAATTATTGTCTACCTGAAGAAAAATTCTCTGGAGTCTACATGGGGTATAAAAATATCGATGTAAACATTTCCAAGCAAAAATCTTAAATCTAGATTTTGTTGCATATTTGGGAGACATACATATATCCTCCCATTGTTTCTTTGTGAATTGCTTATCCAGTATCTCTCTTCCCAGCCCTTTCTAACCTCCTCTGATTGATTCTTATAGTTATCATGCGATATTTTATATGCTCTACTGGTTATTCTTTTTTTTTAATGGCAGATTCTGTTCTAGATTCTATGAAAAACTCTACCAGTGTTGGTCTTTGATTTAGGATCCCCCTATTTCTTTCTCTTTGCCTATACTCTGATATCAATCATTGATAGGGAAGGCGATCTCTAACCTGCAGTCCAAATAAATGTGTGGTCTCTTCCCATTCTATTACCTTTTCCTCTCTAGTTATTTGCTCCCAATACCTTGGCTCCTTTCCCAGTTTTCTCCAGTAAATTCCAGCCCCCTCTTGCCTGTTGTCTATATCCCTAATTGCAGTCACCCCTATCGGCAGAATCTCCATTCTCTATTCACGGGTTGGCTTAGTTCTTAGAATACTTTCTGCTGCTATATGGCTATAATATTATGTATGATTACTGTTATTTTCCTTAAAGGCCTGCATCCAAAATTTCAGTCTCTCCTTGTTTCTTGAGCTTCCCCCGTTTCAAAATCATCCCTTTCCACTTGAAATTACAGTTTTCTGCTTCTGCTATGTATAGGAGCCTTAACTGTTTGGCTCTGAAATACCCCTTCAAATTGGATAATCCCAATTTGCCCTGTACTACTGGAAGAATCAGGTTATCTCACTTGACTCTTACTGTCTTCCCCTCCCAGATAAAGTCATTCTTTATTTCTTTATTAATTGCTATCCACAACTTCTCTTCGGATTGATAAAAATATACCTGACCTTTGAGTAAGACTAAAACATTTTAACTGCTTGTATCTTACTATCCATATCCATATAACAAAGCTTTCATTTTCTCAGTTTTTGTATTATCTTTTGTTTAATCTCTTCTCACATATCCATAACTGCCACACCAGAATAATTTTTTAATCCTTACTCCTAAATATTTCATTTTATCATGTCCCCATAAATACAGATATTGCTGAACCAATTCATGTTTGGGTACATAATTTACCTCTATTGCCATTGTTTTACCTTCATTAATGTTGTATCCCAAAATGATTTGAAACTGTCTCCAAATGTTCCAGAAGACTGTAATGTCCCTTTCTGGTTTTGTCAGGTATAAAATAATATCATCTGCAAATACAGCCAGTTTTTCTTGACTATCATTCCAGTTATATCCTTGAATTTCTGAGTCCCTTATTTTCTTTGCCAGTGGTTCTAAATATAATGCAAATAACAAAGGAGAAAGAGAACACCCCTGCCTGGTTACTCTGCTCAACCAGAAACTATCAGAGAGGACCCCACCCACTTTAATTCTCACTTCCAATCCTCATATATCCTCCTAATCAACCTTATATTTTTTCAGGAAATGCAAACATTTCCATTGCTCAGCTCATAAAGTCCCAGCTTACTCTGTCAAATGCTTTCTGTGCATTAAGACCCACAAACACCTATGGTATCTTTTTACATTCCACTTCCATCTGGCTCATTAATGTTCTGTTAATGTTGTCAAATGTTTGCCTCCCCTCCACAAAACCACATTGAACCACATCTATCATTTTGGCATTACTTTTGTCATTCTTTAGCCATTATAGACATGAATACTTTATAATCATGGCTTAGTATTGAAATGGGCCTGTATGAATTTGGTCTGATGGATCTTTACCCTCTTTAGGTATAACAGCTACCACCACTTTCTTCCAGGATGTTGGTAATTCTCCTCCTCTTAAAATACTGTAAAAAAAAACCTTCCAGATCTTTATCAGTTTTTTTCCCTCCTAGCTTCCAAACTTCCACAGGAATACCATCTATTCCTGGGGACATTCCTGTAGATTAGTTATACATCATAGTTTATATCTCATCTCCTCCAATCCTAACCATTATTAATTGAACCTCATCTACCTCTAACCTTTGCATATTTAATTCTTCCCTTACCATTTCCATTTGTATCTTTTCTTGATTTCCATAATTCTCTGCTTTATACAGACTTTCATAGAATTTCTGAAATATTTCTAATACTGCTACAGGATCTCTTGTTACCTTCCTTGTTATAGGCTCCCTAAGCTTGGTGATAGCCCTTTCTACTCTCTGTTGCCTGAGTCATTGTGCTAAAAAATGTTGTGCTCTAGTATTATTATCAAACAACAGTTGCTTAACAGCAATTTTTCTAAATGTGTACATATTATTTAGGTAATCCCTTATTTTTTGCTTAGCATTCTGCAGCTGATCCTCTTCTTGTTCTGTGAGATTCTCCCCCTATTCTGCAATACTCTAACATTTGTCAGTCATCTAAATAATTCTTGGTACTTCTTAACCATAGCTCCTTTTCTTTTATTTCTGCCGTATTTTAAACACCACCTTAATTTTATCCCACTCCCTAGCTATATTTTGAGAAGAGATTTCTATCCTCTCAAATAGCGCCTGAATAATCTCCTCTACCCAGTCCTTAAATTCCTCTCTTTTCAAGAGATAGGTGGGAAAGCGCCAGTGTCTCATTTTTATTTCATTACCCTATGTTTTTATCTTAGTTATTACTGGCACATGATTTGAAATAATTATTGGGTACATATCAAGAATTTCAATGAAATGCACATGTTCCTGTGAAACGTAAATTCTGTCTAGCCTAGCCCAGTATTTATATCTTGAGGAATAATATATAAATTCACTTAAAAATGCTATTACTGAATTTACATCTTCCATGTCAAATATTTTCTTAAATGTCTTCAAAAATCTACACTTCTTTGTTATACTTCACTTTCTGGAACCCCTAGACACATCTTCACTGTTGCAAATCACATTCCAGTCCCCACCTGTAAGTAATATTCCTTGCTTAAAACTCATTATTTCTCCCAGAATTTTCTTAAGCTGCATCATAGTAGTTTTAGGTGGAATATAAATATATGCTGGTGTAATCCTCCTCACTTGCCAGTAACACCTTAGCCCTGCAAATCTGCCATTATTATATTTTGTATCCTCTTCTATCACTATTGAAGCTCCTCTTACAATTAATATAAGTACTCCTCTTTTCCTTTGTCCCAGGCATTATGCTGAATAACCATCCTGAAAACCTTTCTTTATCAAATTCCCATGTTCATATATTTCTAAGTGTGTCTCCTGTAACATAACTATTTGCACTCTATATTTAATATAGTTCATTACTCTTTTTTGTGTTTATCTGTGAGACTGTTGACATTTAAAGACATTACAGAAAGGATCATTAAAAATTTATTATTCCCACTTTTTATGTATAACACCTTTTTAGTTAAATGTCTAGTTCCAACTTGTGTGTTACATGCATACACTGGCAGATTGAATTTTTATACAGTTGTTTCGTGTTATAACCATTGAGCCTGTCACATCTTACAAAACATTTTGTTTTATTGAAAGCCTTCAAACAAAAAAATAAACAACCCGCCAATACCCTCCTAAAACCTATTAACTTATTACTAACACACAAAACTGTGTACATCTTAAAATACTGTTTTTCCCTCCTAATAGGAACAAAAATCCCAAACTGACAGCCACACTCTCAGACTTGAGTTAACTTAAAAGAAAGTTTAAACATGCTAAGACACATGGTGCAGCCTGTGCTTCTACTAAGTGGTAATTGGTATTGTATTTTCTTTATAGCTCTCTCAGCTGGGAAAATCCCAAATGCTTTCAGAGAACATTATGTCATAGCCAATTTCTCTTCCCAGTTTTTTGTTTTCCTTAAGCCAATCACTCTCCTCCAACCTGTAGCCAGTTTCTCTTTATCAGATTGTCTCCATGGAGACACAAGAACCAGTCAGCCAGTTTCTCTTTATCATATTGTTTCCATGGAAACATGATGACCAGCTGCAGAATTGTTACTGAGCATACATGTATTTGCTTGAAATAAAAGCCTCATAATATTCAATATTCTTTTTCATTTGCTTGCTTACTCTTAAAACTTGATACTAAATCAATCTAAGATGTTTAATCCAATCATTTCCCCAAGCAAGAATGATAAAAAGCACAACGACCCCCATTAATATTCAAAAATGTGCATGCTGATTGGTCAGCATGCACGTTGTAAATCCGAGTTGTTATAGTAATGGAAAAAGGTCCGGTCGCCCAGACTTTTTCCATTACTATAACTCCTTTTTTACAGCAACACTGTCTCGCTATGTTAAACTCCTTTAACATAGCGAGACAGTTTGTAAAAAGCAACGGAGATCTTGCTTTCTCCGTTGCTTTTTTCAAAACTGTCTCACTATGTTAAATGGGTTTAACATAGTGAGACAGCTTTAAAATAAGCAACAAAGATTCTCCGTTGCTTTGTTTAAAGCTGTCTCGCTATGTTAAACCCATTTAACATAGTGAAACAGTTTGTAAAAAGCAACAGAGATCTTGCTTTCTCCGTTGCTTTTCCCACAGCTCTGATGTACTGAGTAGACATACGCATGAGCAGTACATCAGAACTGCCGCAGAATACCAGACAGCTGTGGAAGGGCAGCAAGGAGGCATTATATAATGCCATTATTTAAGAAAAGTAATTATTTTTTTTCTTACATAATGTCATTGTATAATAGCAATAACCCACTTCTGGGTGTGGGTAATGCTGGATTTACCCACACTTCGCCCTCATGACCAAACCACACCAACCGTGGGTAAATCCAGCATTACCCACACCCAGGCGTGGGTTATTGCTATATTATTTTTTCTTTTGTCATGTTGTTTTAACCAGGCTTTTTTATTGCACTGCTTATATTTCTTAAAACTGAACAAGAAAAAAGAGAAAAGAAAAACAGCAGCACCTGTTTACAACCCCCATGACACTTAAAACTAACTGAGAAAACTTTACCTTATTCCATGCAAAGAAAACAATATACCACAAAAATAGTGCTAGTAAGGAAAAAATGTCTTTACTTACAGTTAACTTTCTCCCTCATCTTCCCCTCCCCAAGGTATTTTTTGAACATTAATGACATGAAGTAGGGCATATGATTTTGGGTCCCCAAGTCCAACAAATTCTGATAAAGTGCAATATTTCCAGATTTTCTTGTTCTGTCATATTTCACACATAATTATTGCATTGTAACCCCACATCAAGTTACTGGTTTTATTACTGTTCATCTCCATTTCCCAAATCTTGTCTCTGCTTTATTTCCAACATACTCTCAATTCTTCTAGTCAACTCTCATGCTCCCTTCCTTCACTCCAACAATTTCTGGTGAAATACTGGAAAAGTTTCACAGGTACAATCTCTCTGTGGTCTTTATTACCAGAAGAACAAGAAGCAGAATTTCCTTCTGTTTCATAGCTCACTTTTTCTCGGACAAACATTTGTATTTCCTCCTTAGCATATACCTCATCAAAAATGATTTTGTTCCTAATGGGAAGAATACTTTGAAGACAGCTGGGTACAGCAGTTTGAATCTCACACCTGTGTCTTGACATTTCCTGGAAAGTTTAATAAATTTGCTTCTCTTCTGCCTGGTGTACAATGAGTAATCATACATTCTCCACAAATACTCTGCTGTCTCCCACTTTTAGTTCTTTGTCCTTTTGCCACAGTTTTTTTCCAAACACCTTTATTGAATTATCACTTGTTCATAGGTTCATAGGTGTGTACTAGGCTAATGGCCCTGGAGACTTTACAAGCCTAGCCCATAGAAGTGCCCTGGCATCGTGCTACCCTACATTAGTTCCCAGTGCCTCTATCAAATAGAGACACTGGAGTGATCACTGGTGCAAACTTTCTATTACCCATCAACTCATCAATATTTCTCTTGAAGAGAGACAGCGAGATGCTCTGCTTGACATGTATGGGAAGTCTATTCCAGAGCATGGACAGTCTATTGGTGAGGAATCTGTCCCTCCAGCATGTTCTGTTGATTGTGGTAATGAGGGTGAGTTCTCTGGAGCATGTAGTGCAGAGGGATTGGGATTTCTTTAGATGTAGCATTTCTAACAGAGCTGGGCCAGACATGGCTTTGTAAGCCAAGCAGAGATTACCTCTGAGTAGGCGATATTAGACAGAGAATAGCTGGAGTCTTTTTAGTCTGTCCATGTAGGACATGTATTTATTGCCTAGGATCATCTTCATGAGGTACTTCTGTGGCCTCTCCAGCTGTTGCACATGTCTAGTGAGGTACATGCCAAATGGAACACTATACTCGATGATTAGTCTAATGAGGGAAGAGTAGAGATAGATGATGACCTCTTTATTCCTGGAAGCAAAACCTTTGGTAGTGAGATGTGCCACATAGAAGGACTTTCTGACCACAGTGGCAATGTGGTGGTCGAAGGAGAGGTTGCTGTCAACCTGCATCCCCAGATCTCTTATAACACCTTCAGTGTTCAGTGGGCTTCCATTGATGTGGAAATTAGTGGGAACTGAGTTTTTACCAAAGGGGATGATGACACATTTTTTGGCATTAAGCTTAAGGCCATGGTTTTGACACCGGTCATTGGTCTCAGTGAGGCCTTTCTGTAGGATGTCTGCATCACTTGGGAAGTTAATAATGGCTCCCAGCTTGCAGTTGTCTGTGAACTTGGTCAGCCAGAGTCCCTTTGTATTGGCCTGGACTTCTGAGAAGTAGATGGCGAACAGGAGAGGACCCAGGACCAATCCCTGTGGGACTCCACTTATGACTGGTTGATAGTCTGACTTGGAGTCCGCTACTTTGACACTGTGTGTTCTACCTGTGAGCCAATTTGCAACTCACCTAATGATATAGGGGTTGATGCCTAGTTTGGTGAGTTTATCAATAATTCCCAAGTGAGGAATGGTATCAAAAGCCTTGGCCAGATTGAGGTAGGCTGTATATACTGCCTTACCTTCATCCACAGCCCTGGTGGCTGACTCAAAGAAGTCAACCAGTTTGTGCAGGCATGATCTCCCTTTCACAAAGCCAAATTGCGTGCGGTCTAGAGTTCGGAGATTTCTTATATCTTTGTTAATCAGGTCCATGATGGTGTGCTCCATAGCTTTACATATGAGACTCATCAGGCTATTGGGGAGATAATTCCCAGGGTCTGTAGTCACTCCCCTTTATGGAGAGGGATGACTATAGTGGTGTGCCATTCGGTAGGGGCAAAACCTGAGGTGAGGCTGTGACTGAACAGGGAACACAGATGTGGTGCCAGTTCACTTTGTATTTCATGTAGAACACAGCCAGGGATAGTGTCAGGTCACATGGAAGCTGTATTCTTGGCCTTGGACAATGCAGCTTTAACCTGTGCTGCAGTAATGCTGGGTGCCTGGCATTCTTCCGGTATTCTGATTGGTCCTTTGGGCTGGAGGGGTATAGTTGGCACTGAATCTGTCGGCCAGTATGCTGGCAATATATGTTGGCTCAGTATAGGAGGTACCATTGTGCAGTAACTCAGAGCAAATCTGGGTATTGCCATGGAAGTTCTTGATATAACTATAGAAGGCTTTGTGATTGTTTTTAGTGTCTGTCTCAATTCTGCCTTCATAGCTGGCTTTGGAGGATTTGATGAGGGATCTCAACTTTTTGTTGAGGCTAATAAGGGAGTTTTTCCAGTCTTGAGACCTCACCTTTTTCTGCAACAGCATCTTCCTTCTGTTGTAGAGTTTATTAATGGCAGGGGACCACCAGATGTGGCTTCTTTTTTTGGAGGAGAGCATCTTGGTTCTGTTGGGTATGCCTAATTCCATGCATTTATGCACATGTTCATACCGTGCATTAGTGTATGATTCAGCAGTCATGCAGCTATTTTCCAATGGCATGGATGTTGTGAAGTTAGCCACCTCTGTTTTTAGGAGCCCAAAGTCAGTTTGGGAGAAGTTTTTCAAGGTGGTTACCTTTGCAGGGGGTGTGCGTGAGATGTGGATTTCCATAGTGATTAGTTTATGGTCAGATCTGACCAGGGAGGAATTGACTATTGGTGTTGCGCAACAGTCACCCATGTTAGTAATAACCAGGTCAATGATGTTGCTTCCTCTAGTGGGGGTCAGAATGAGCTGGTCCAGGGCACTGGATTTGATGAATTCCAGGAAGTGTTGAGCCAGTGTATTGGTGCTTGAGTAGTTTTCCCAGTTGATGGAGGGGTAGTTGAAGTCTCCTAGTATGAAAGTGTTGGGTTGGACCTTGATAGATTTCATGGTGCTTAGGAATGTGGAGTGAGAGTCTAGGGACATGGTTGGGGAACTACCCATCTTATCCAATGTTAATTTTACCTGAACTATCTCAGATGCGTTATGCTGGGCTACTAGTCTGGAGATGTGCATATCCTTTGTAAATATGGAGACACCACCACCTTTGGAGGTTTGGTCCATGTTTTGGGGCTGAAATATGTGGAATGAGTTATAGCCTGGTAGCGCAGGGGTGCTTTCTGATGCTTTAAACCAGGTGTCCATTACAGCACAAATATTGATGTTCTCTATTTTGAGGAGTGCCTTGAGTGAGTGCATCTTGAGATTTAGACTTCTAGCATTGAGCAGCATGACCCTCAGATTGCATTTATTTATAGCTGTATGGTAGTTATTTGGAGTTTGGAACACCACCTAAAAAAGGCACTATAGGGGTGGTAAGAGCCAATTGTTGAAGTCAATCATTTTTTGTTTGTACTGAGGTATCATTCTGGGTGATGGTAGCATGCTGCTCAGGGCTAGGGTCATACCAGCCTGGGCCACATAATCCGAGAGCTCCACCATGTCTCTTTTCATGTAGTCCAGGGAGGTGCATCTCAGGTCATTCACACCCAGATGGACAATGACAGAGCCATACTTGTACTTGTTGTGGAGTGACCTAAGTGCATGTGTTATGTGTTGGATTCTGGCACCTGATAGCTGACTGCTACCTTCTCCTTATTCAACCTAGCGAGTTGGACATCTGTGTGCCTCACTATTGAGTCACCTATGATTAGTGTATTGGGCAAGGCGTTTAGCCTTAGGGGGTTAGGTTGAGGGGCACACTGTGGAGGTGAGCTATGTGTCCTGTGGTTTGTGCTATATTGTGGCAGTTGAGTGCATTTCTGTCTTGGAGGTCTCTGCTGTTTGGGTAAATTTCTGTTGAGAGCCTCCATGAAGGTGGGTATGTGGTTTGTGTTTTTATGTGAGAGCTGTGATGGTGGGTGTTCTGGAGGGCTATGTGTTCCATGAGGAGTGGTGCAAGTGCTGATCTTCTTCTCTTAACCAGCTAGTCTGATCTTGGCTGGTAAGTGCATAGCTTCCAATTTGATGATATAAGTGCATCTCTTACATGTCTGAGTGTTGGGAGGTAAGAGGAGAGGGTTGTCTGTGTACATGAGGCAGTTGCTACACTGCATCAGATTGCCCAAGTGCACTAGGTTAATAGGAGAAAGCACAGGGAACTGTCCTTTAATCACGCCAGGATGGGTGGTCATAACTACTAAGTACTGGAGCTATTTCCGTGAAGAACGACTAGTGCTGATGGCACTTAGGTGTGCTACAATAATTGCTACAAAAACCTGTTGAAGTGCAAAGTGATTAAGCTATTTGAAGTGCAAGAGAGAGAGAAAGAACTAGCAAGATCTAGGGGAAAAACTGAAGAGCAGACTTTCTGGCAGCAGTAATAGTGTATCTCAGCTCGGCGCTGCTGCGCGGAGCTTAAACAAGTGCAAACCTGCGCAAATACAGACTTTTAAACCAGAAAGTTGACTGGTATGGAAAAACTGCCAAAATGGCCAATAAACTACAATTTCTGTGCCAGAAACCATTCTTCTTGTGGTAGATAGGCTACCTAGTGCTTACCACTCCCATTGATAAACTAGAAGACTTCCCTCCAATACAGAAAAGTTTGGGGGGCTCAGAATCTTACAAACAGTCCTGGATACAGCAAATCTGTATCTGGACTAGACTACTTACAGGAAAGGCAGGAAATAAGCTTAGAACTTTTTTTTATGACATTGGAAATTTACATTCATATAAAAGTAATCAAACTATATTAACATAAACATTATACTTCACATATATTGCTATATATCATATAACCTAATTAATATTACATAAATTATTCAATTCCTGCTTTTTTAAAGAAGAAACATCTTCATTAAACCATCACTTACTACACAGGCAATCATACATTTATATAAATGAAAACAAACCACATCAACACAATCCTAGTCACAAGCATTTTACATCACAAGCCATGCTGACACACTCCCAGTTGCAAACATTATACATCACTTATAATCTACCCAATCTTTCTCACTCAAACATTAAATAGCGCATTTAAGTCCTGCTACCTTTTATGCCTTATTCCTCCCTTGTATGTATTATTCCAATAATTCCCATTTTTTCCTATGTAGTTTGCCACTACCCTTTTCTAAATATCTCAATTTCAGTTATTTTATCTCTGTTACTATATTCACTACTTCTAGTATAGTTGGTATAGATTTTGATTTCCATGTTCTAGTAATTGCTTTTTTTGGCAGCCACCATTATTAGACACAGCAAGGCCTTACCTTGTCTATGCAATTCCAATTCTATACCATAGCTCAGAAAAAATCATCTCCCTCGTCAGACCAATCTGTCAACTGAGCATCTCTGACAGTGCATCCCACAGGGAATCCTTAAAGTCCGTCAACTCACCACACTCACAAAATTATTTTCCCAATTACCTCTTTCTTCCCCTTCACACCTCCAACATTCACTGTCTACCCAAGGAAGAATTCTCTGTCTACTTGGGGTATAAAAATATCTATGTAAACATTTCCAGGAAAAAATCCTAAATCTTCTAGATTTTGTTGCATATTTGGGAGACATGCATATATCTTCCCATTGTTTCTTTGGGAATTGCTTATCCATTCTCTCTTCCCAATCCTTTCAAACCTTCTCTGATTGATTCCTATAATTATTGTGCAATATTTTATATGCTCTACTAATTATTCCCTTTTTAATGGTAGCTTCTGTTCTAGATTCAGTTAATAACAACTCTACCAGTGGTGGTCTTTCATTTAGGACCTCCATATTTTTTTCTCTTTGCCTATACTCTGATATCAATCCCTGATAGCGAAGGCAATTTCTAGCTTGCAGTCCAAATAAATTCTTTGCGTTTTCCCATTCTATCATCTCTCCCTCTCTAGTTATTTGCTCCCAATACCTTGGACCCTTTGCCAGTTTTCTCCAATAAATTACGGGCCCCTCTTGAGTATTGTCTGTATCCCTAATTGCCATCATCCCTATCAGTAGAATCTCCTTCCTCCATTCCCATGTTGGTTTAGTTCTTAAAATACATTCTGCTACTTTATAGATATAATATTCTGCATGATTGGTGCTGTTCTCCTTAAAGGCTTGCATCTAAAATCCCAGTCACTCCTTGTTTCATAAGCTTACCCCATATTTCATAATTATCCCTTTCCACTTTGAATTATAGTTTTCTGCTTGTGCTGTATATAGGAGTCTTAACTGTGTAGCTCTGAAATACCCCTTCAGATTGAGTAATCCCAATCCTCCCCGTTCTACTGAAAGAATCAACTTATCCCACTTGACTCTTACCATCTTCCCCACCCATATAAAGTAATTCAGCTCTTTATTAATTGCTGCCCACAACGTTTGCTCTGGTTGATAAAAATATGTCTGACCTATATATAAGACTACAGGGACTAAAAACATTTTAACTGCTTGTATCTTACTATCCTTATCTATATAACTAAGCTTCAATTTTCTCAGTTTTTGTATTATCTTTTGTTTTGTCTCTTCCCACATATCCGTAGCTGCCAAAGTAGAATCATTTGAATCCATACTCCTAAATATTTCATTTTATCATGCCCCCATAAATATGTGTATTCCTGAACCAGTTCATGTATGGGTACATAATTTACCACTATTGCCTTTGTTTTAGCTTCAGGAATATCTGTCTGCCACAGTTTTGTCAAAATCAACTCCTTCTGGTGGTAGGATTGCATCTTTACTATTAAAGGTCTAGGCTGCTTTCCCATAAGCTGGTTTGGAGCATATACATGATGTGCCCTTTCAACTAAGAACTCCTGCTCTGGATGGAATACCAGTCCAGTTGCTTATGTTCCTTCCAGCTTCTCTGGTATAGATGAAAATCTCAGGTTTTCCATACATGCTCTGTCTTCAAATTCTGTTATTTTTGAAACATCTCTTCCGGAGCAGTTTCATATTCAGTAAGTCTTTTCTTCATTTCCATCTCTGATTTTCGCAGCTTTATCACCTCATCTAAATATTTATTTAAAGCTTTTTCAAAATTTTCAGCCTTTTGTTGTTTGTGTTGATATACTTCATCAGTGTTTCATTTATTTGAACTAGTTTTATGTGCAGTTGTCTTATATCTTCCTGTAGGTTACTGGAATTTGTGTCCGGAGGTTGCATTGCTTTTTGCTGAACAGCTGCAGAACTTTCCCCATTTGGTGTTTCTTCCTCCCTTTTTGTAGCTGATTTTTTCCAGACCCTCTGTATTTCTTTTATCCTGGCATTCAGGCAGTACAATTACTAGCCAGTTACTGAAATTTTCTCATAAACACAAGTCAAATATCCTTCTCTGCCGAGTTTCTGTTTTCACACTGGGAGAGCTAGAACTAAGCTATTACTCAATGTGCAGCCATCTTGGAAGTCCAGAATCCTCAGATCTTGACTTCAAATATGGGAAAATCACATTAACTGGTAAACAAAGCAGGGTTATAACATTATAAATGCATAATAATCACAACTGGAATGACTGCTGCACACAACTGAGATGGACTCCACATGGATGGAGGGGAGTACAGGAGGCATCCACTGCAGTGAGCCCTCTTGGAGATCGACTAGTATGATGAGTACTCACTTGACTGTTATATCCTACTTCTAAGAGCCCTTTGTAATCAAATGTTTGGGTAAAATCCTAAATAATATCCCCACACCCCAAAAGGTCATGATGGGCAGAAACCAGAAAGGACATTTGAATTGTCAGAGTGCAAAATCCTGAAATCTTAATTAATGGTGAACATTCAATGTGTGGGGAACAAATCCCACCTGAATTATTTTTATTTTTATCTTGAAAGAAAATGGGAAGATGGATAGAGTAACCGAATGACAGTTTCAGCATAATTTAGTGCATAAATGATGGTTATTACTGAGAGATACCCTGTCTTTGTTACTAACACATCAAAAGCTGAAACTCAGAAGTCTGCAGATGCAATGGCTGCTGTGAACAGTTTTCAGGTTAACTCATTCCCTCCAGTGCACCTCTTTTGAGTGTGTACCTTTAACTGCTCTGAAGTGTGGCATGAGTCTTTAAAAAATGAAGTTATCACCTTACAGGTCTAACAAAAATTCATTGACAGAGGTAAAATATCAATGCAATTGTGTTTGCCATCATGTGTGCTTCAAAATAAAATATTCAAATGCCTTGTATGTAGCATAGTTTTGCAATTATTAATGGAAATATAAACAAGCAACATTTGACACCTAGAGTAGCAGTAGGAGGTAACTGCAGAAACACCTGGAGGCACACTCGGCTGTAATGAGTTAAAAGGAGCAGTAATAATTCTTCAGAGGTAGACAGACCCCGGGATTCATGAAGCTTGCACCAGGTGCCAGAGTAGCGTCAGCGATCTAATGCCAAATATGGCCGCTGAGCGATTCAGGTACGAGCAGTTTCCACGTGCACTAACAGCGTACGCTAGAGCTGCGCAGCTCCCGACGCATGTATACTAATTACCCCATGCACAGCAGTGTAGCATGCAATTGAAGGTATATAGCTATTCATGAAGTGGTGCAGGCGTAGCGTAAGCATAAAGAAATGTAAACCAAAAAAAAAATGTTTTACATTTTTTCAAACATAAAATCGGAGCCATGAAAGCGGACCAAACTTACATATTATAATGTTAATATATGCCAATGGCTAAATATATAGCCAATGGCATAAAAAATGCACAACACATAAAAAATAACATTTAATGTCATAGCCACACTAACGCAAAGTAAAATCACAGTGCATCGGTGTGCAAACGGGATCACAATGAAAATATATTTAGATGTCATAAAACTGCAATGTAACACAATTCATGAATTCCCCATAATAGTCAATGGCATGCATGCTACACCACAACCATGGCCCAAGGGTTGCTAAGGGTCTGCGACAGTGTTCTGTGCGGTAACTAGGAATTAGTAGTCAATGCCATGCAAATGAGTCAAGTAATACTGAATCGCAAACTCCCCACCGGCATAAGGATATACCACACAGCGTAGTGGTACAACACCGAGGTGTGGCCTGGAGGTAAACATGACATCAAGAGAGGAGTGCGCCACCGTAGCTGTAAGTACATTGGAGCATTGCTAATCTGGGTTGTCTGTTGCTAAGCAAAGCTGCAGGATAGGGGTGTGGAAGTAGCCATAGCTTTGCTTAGCTGAGAGCACACAAGGTAACCAAAAGTGCACGTGAACGTGGATGTAAACGCGCTCGAAACCTGGTAAATGGCTGTGTGCGGTGCGTACCATAGCTGAAACAGGAAGGATACAGGAATACAATAAGGAAATGCTGCAGCATGGTAATTAGAGTACAAATGAGTAATTAACACCTAGGAACTCACAGTGGGCCATTGACAACAGCTAACAAGGCTACTAGCAGCTACCTGCAGAACAGGAAAGGAGAGGTGCTGTACTGCAAAGAAAAGAGAACTGTCACAGCAGAACAAAGCAAACTTGCAGTAGATCAGCTGCATAACACATTGCGCAACACAATCCTGAGTTGTGAAAGTACAAAACAAGAAAGCAGGCAGCTGGATGCATGCCTGACAATGGGAGGAAAATCGGGTTGAAAAGTGAAGTAAAGGGCGATAGATGAATCACGGCAGCCAAGTGTAAGTCAACATCAAAGGCCCCACAATAGTAGTACCTGCTGTAAAACCCATAATTAAGATACCCTGCAGCTGGAATTGCACATACACACGCAATTACACCAGCATCATCCATTGCACAATAGTATAAGGTGTGAAAGCCCCACACACACACTTGTGTATTCCCAGAAACTCTGCACCATTGGTGCATACAGACAGGGAACTTTTAATCTGTACATGTTAGGGGCTGCCATAGCTTTGATTCACCAGCATGTGTTGGAGACTGACAGTGGTGTGGAGGATGATGCTGACAACCATATCAGGCACCGGAGGAAGAGAAGAGTGTTCAGACCCAGGGTAACCTACCAGGGGCTACATGATCTGGAGATAGTAGAGCATTACAGAGTAGACAGGGACACCATACAGCAACTTGTTGAGCTGTGCTGACCATGCCTCAGAGCCAGAAATAACAGAGGGGAACCCATCCCAGTGGACATGAAGGTATGTGTAAGCTTGAGAATACTAGCCACAGGTACCTTTCAAAGGCCAACTGGGGATATCATGGGGATCTCACAGGTATCAGCATCCAGGGTACTCCACCAGTTCCTGATTGCCATGTTACCACATGCCAATGAGCACATATACTTCCCCTGAACGCAGGAGGAGGTGGTCAGCAATATGCATCTCTTCCACCGTGTGGCAGACTACCCGGAGGTACTGGGTGAAATAGACTGTATGCACATGCGCATCAAGACACCACCTGGTGAGCAGGGTAGGTGCTACATAAACCGCAAGGTATACCCCTCCATCAACTGCTAGGTTGTGTACAATGCCCACGGCATTACCATGGATGTGTGTGCTGGCAGCCCTGGAAGCTATCACGACTCCCACATCTGGCATGCCTCACAGCTGTATCAGGTATTTACCAGGGGGGACATCCCATATGGCCACCTGGTGGGGGATGCTGGCTATGCACTGGAACCATGGATGATTACTCCCATCAGAAATGCACACACAGCCACGCAAGAATGCCATAATGAGGCACACGCAGAAACGAGAATCATCATAGAGCACGTGTTTGGGATGCTGAAATGATGGTTCCATTGCTTGGACATATCTGGTGGAGCCTTGCAGTACTCTCCAGGCACGTGTGCCCACATCTTCATAGTATGTGCCATGCTACACAATATGATCCTGTGGGAGGGTGGCCTAATGTTTAAGGTGTTTGCCTTACAAACACAAGGTGCAGGGTTTGAGTCTCGCAAGGCATAATTGGCAAGGCTTAAAATAGCTCGCAAGGGCAGTTAGCTTAGTACTAATCTATGAACCTAAAATCTATGAACCTATGAATGGTGAAGGCCCTCACAGCCCACCACCATTGCCAAGGGCCCCACAGGCACAGAGGGACTCAGACCACGAACACCCTGTGCCAGCCCCAGTAGGCAGACGGAGGCGTGCCCAGTATGCCCATGCCTTGGCAAAGAGGGAACATATAGCACACACACTGACAGTGTAGGCACCTATGGACTGACACCCTTCTCCACCTGCACACACAGCAAACATGGATGGCACACACATACATGACCACTTGTAAATTATTATTTACAGGTGGTCTACTATGTGCATCCTACATAGGTAGCCCTCAACTATTGTACACACAACTGCCACTGGCACAAGGTAAGTCAATACCTGAACTGTAAATTAAGCTATCAGCATGTGTCCATACTGTATGTATAGGTTCATAGATACAGAGGTAGGTACATGCCTAACTGCCCGAGGCCAGTCATAAGCATAGCCAAAAAGTGTTTGCTGCCGTCACCCCATTGATTAACTAACTGTCCCTCTGTGGAGCAGAGCCAATTGTGGGAACCCTGGGGTGTATCCACTGTTACCCACCCACTCTGCAAGGATTCCCTGGAGTGTTAGTGAGGGGTTTTGTATAATGTAATCAGGGATGTAGTTCCAAATAATGGGGAGTACCCATGACAGGAATCTTCTCAGATTATTTACATGTTACATAGTATACCTTAACCACAGCTTGCATATATAGGTAGTATTCTACAGAATAATAAACATTTGGAAAACACAACCGCTGAACTGTGCGTTAATCACCCTTGCACTACCAGTGCCTGATCTGAGAGGTAAAATGACCACTGCCAGGATTAGAACACGCAACCATGTACACAATCTTCACAATAACCTACCACTAAGCTGCCTGAGATGTACCAACAGCAGTTGTGAGTTGTGTATATTGACAGGTTAAAACACAAAGGGTAGGAATGTGTGGAAATAGGACAAACCGGCATGTACCCAATGAAAGGTGTATGATATATATATATATATATATATATATATATATATATATATATATATATATATATATATATATATATATATATATATATATATATAGAGAGAGAGAGAGAGATGTTGATATATGGGGATGTATATATACATGTAGATATATAGATAGGTTAACAACATCTACAGAACCACATAACCATGGAGGTATATATAAATGGGGTCTATATTATATCCTCGAACACTTAAAAAAAGTGAACGCTGATTGATCGAACTTATTTTCATGAAACTGCAAAATATCGAAGCAGCAGAAACTCAAAATTTTTCCTAGGGAAAGAATTTGGTTGTCCGTTTCTGTTGCTTCGGTATTTTCAGTGTTATGGTGGAAAGTTACCGGTCAGATTCAGGTAAGTGTGCAATTGTGTGGATGTGAGTGTTAGGGTGATTTAGGTGAGTTAGGGTTAGGGCTCGGGTTAGGTGTGTTTGCGATTGAGTGGACATGAGGGTTAGGGCGGATTTAAGTGAGTTAGGGTTAGGGAGCGGGTGAGGTGAGTGTGCGATAGTGACGAACCTTAGGTTAGGGAGCGGGTGAGGTGAGTGTGCGATAGTGACGAACCTTAGGGTTAGGGTTTGGGTTTGGGTTAGGGTAAGTGGGTAGTTAGTGGTGTGTGCATAGTTTAGTGTAGGGTTAGGTATCAGATTTTAGGTGTATGTGTGTGGATTTCTGTTTGTTTGGTGTGCTTGTGTTGTGTGTATGTGTTTTGGATCAGCGATTTTTTTCCCTGGGAAAAAAATCTCTGATCTGACAGTTCAAGATTGTAAGCTTTCACTTAAATTAGGTCGATCAATCAGCGTTTGCTTTTTTAAGCGTTCGTTGATATAATATAGACCCATATAAATGGGATACCTACCACATACCGACTGCTTGACATACCGATGTTGGTAATCACAAGGCTTAAAGTCCAAAAGACCACAGTACCAAAACATCAGAAGCACGAGGTTTAAAATCCCGATGTTAAGGGACATTTAGTCAGTGTTTCTGGTGTTGCCGTTCAGGTAGGTTACTGTCTGTAAGTGTGTTTCTGAGGGCTGTAGTGTGTGTAAGTGTGTGTTCTGAGTGTGGTGTGTGTTCCTGGGGGACTGTAATGTGTGGGTGTGGGTTTGCTTTGTGGTCTGTTTGTGCGATCTAGGAGGTAGAATATTAAAGTAGGGGGGGTGTGGGGGGGTGCAGACACCCACATAGGGGGTGTAGGAGGGCTTGCCCACTTGCTCATATGTAGTGTAGAATGGATTGTTTGGATGTGGTGGGTAGCAGTGTGTCTGTGTGTGTGTGTGTGTGTTCCATGGTTGTGTTACTTTCGCGAGTTACTGTCGCTGTTGGTAATGTGGGGTATGGGAGTCTGGGCCCGGTACTGTGGGTGTCGGAATTGTGTAGTTTCGGAATTCCGTAGGTATCCCGTATACAGTGGTTGAAGTGTTCATATATGAGTATAACATGGACCATAGCAATCACACATTCCGCCACGACCAAACTTTATGAACAAAGAATATGGAGAGTATATGCCTATACACCATTACAAATATGTGCTATGGACATGAGCCAGTGATAGGGTTACTACCTGTCCCACTTTGCGAGGGACAGTCCCTCTTTGGGCGGTTGTGTCCTGACCAAAAATATTAAACGTGGCAAATGTCCTGAGATTGTAGGACATAATTGTGTCCCATATGTAATGTAATAGTTGCATACAATAGTTATTTTTGTATCTAAAATACCTACATGTTACAAGAAACAGGATAAGCAACTAAAGTGCTAAAAGAATAAGCTTATATTTAGGCAAAAAAGAAAAGTTTTATCCCTTGTACTAACCGTGGGTTTGTGTTGGCCTGTAAAATCTGATGTGTGTCCCGAAAATGTCCCACTATGGCCATTTGAAAAGGTGGCAACCCTAGCCAAAGAGTGTCATTCACCAACATAACTCCAATGACTGCAAATACCTATGACAGAAATACACAGCTTTCATGTAGCAACACTTTATTACATTCCGATGTATTGTCAACACGATTCAAGGACTAACATCACCTGCATGCTATACAGGAACCAAGAAACAGTGACTTAATGAATCAGCCTGCAATTAACATAGTATTAGTCCACTAAAGGATAGGTGTTCAAATAGGGAAGGAACCCTCACGCACATATCGATTATGTATAAAAGCAGTTCCTACACACCTGCATCTGCTATGTACACCCACCAACATCTCTCCCACACCCAAACAAATTACAATACAAACTGTAATAACATCACAAATCATTCACTCACTGTACGACATCTTCAGAAGCCTTAACATACCTTGTCAGAGACACACTAACATGACCCTATGTGAAATAGTTGCTGTTATACAATGGAACAGCTGCTGATGTTACAGGGTTTGTTTGCACTAATCCCATTTCAGAGGGTTGTGTGTACACCGGGAAGTGTTACCAATTACTGATTAACAGCACAGTATGATACACATGTGCACCAAACCAAGGATGTCTGGTGAGCACACTGTAAACCACCTAACAGTTCATGCATAGCCATACAGCCTTGAGCTGCCCAAACATCCTTGCCAGACTGAAACATCTGCAGATATATCAGGTACAAACAAACCCTGCATAAGTAGCAATGTTCTGAAATATAACAGCTGTACTCACATGTAGAACAACATCTTCTAGCCATTACACACAATCCACGGGAGTCATGAAGCAAATATATCTCTGTCTGTCTCCATATAGCTGTTGAAATACATCACAAGCAACACATGCATGCCATCTTTCTTGAAAGTAAGGCAAATGGACAACACCCAAGTGGAGTACTCAGTTATACACCACTGTTGCCATGGTATTGCCTAATGGAGTAGCTGCACAGCTGATGTGCATCTAATTAACTACTTTGGAACACCAATTGGTGGTCAGGATAGCACATGTTACCGATATTTAACTAGAAAAGGATGGCTTATCACACATTCAAACCATCTGTTTATACCAGCAGAACGTTACAAAGAAAATTGAAACACAAACTGAAAAGGATTGAATTAACAGTCAACGACACCTTGGGTTACTAATAAGGTATGCAGAACACTCAGTATGTCTGTGTATGTAGTACCTGTTCTGTAATATTTAAAGTTCACGCAATCCATATAGTGGAAACAGTTATCTTGTAGTGATGTATTGTTGAGCATAGTAATGCTTGTAGTATTTATGTGTGTACTGCTGTAGGTCACAAGGCAAACACCACATACACCACAAGGGATGCTATATAAGGGCTTTGAACCCAAATATTCCTCACCAGCCGCTGTCAGTGGCAGGGCTGGTCCAACAAGTATGTGCTATAACAGGGGATAGTATATGTTGATATATTGTAACAGTAGGCATATGTATGGGTGTATTACTGAGAATAACATATCAAAGATTGGCCTACTGTGCAATTATGATTTGCATTGTGGGATATTGTGCCAATAACTGTGTAATGTACAGTATTGTAGGCAGATATGTATTACAAGTTACATAGCATTACTGTTATGTTAGGCAAACATTAGTTATGTCTATTGGCATTTACAATATGCAATAACAGGATACATATGACTTGCAGTCACCCGACAGTTTATCAGCATGATAGCAAAGTAAAATGGAAGAGCTAGTTAACTATCCATGCACATAAGACATGTAATAAGTGCAAAGGTAGGTACTAGGCTGTCTGCCCAAGGGTATTTATAAGCCTAGCTAGAGTGTGTTGGCTTTCGCCACCCCCTTAGGTTAGTTCCCTGTGTTTCTGAATGGCAGAGACATTAGTTCCCTGTGCCTCTGTCTGGCAGAGCCACTGTAATGATCCCCGGGGTACATGTCTGTCTCCCATCTACCCGTCAAGGTTTCCCTTGAAGAGTGCTAGTGAGGTGCCCTGCCTGATGTACATTGGAAATATTGTTCCAAAGCATGGGAGTCTCCGGGTCAGGAATCTATCCATCCAGCACTTCCTAGTCATCATTGTGGTTAGGTGTATATCCCTAGAGCATGTGGCTCTCAGGGGTTCTGTTTAGGTGGAGCATATCCAGCAATACTGGGTTGGACATGGGCCTTGTATGCCAAGCAGAGATCACATGTGAGTATGCGGTATGCAACCAAGTACAGCTGGAGTTTGTTAGGTTGGGCTGCATAGGTCATCTGTTTGAGGTCAGTAATCCTCTTGGTGTGGTACTGTTGTGGTCTTCCAAGCTGTTGCAGTTGTCTTGTAAGGTACATCCCAAATGGGGTGTTGCATCCTTTAATGGGTCTAATACGTCATGAGTAGAGAGGCACAATGGCCTCCTTTGTTCTGGATACGAACCCATTAGAGATTAGGGGGGCCATGTAGAAGGATATTCTAACCACCTTGTCATTATGGGTATCGAAGGAGAGATTGCTATCTACTGGGGTTCCCAGATCTCTTATTACCTTTTCTGCATGTAGGGGACTAGCACCTATGTGGTAGTCCGTGGGTAATTAGTTATATCCAAATGGGATGACTATGCACTTTTTGGCATACAGCTTGAGGCCATGATATTGACACCAGGTATCCGTCTCAGTGCGACCCTTCTGGAGGGTGTCTGTATCAGCTGGGGAAACAATTATGGCCCCTAGTTTGCAGTCGTCTGCAAACCTTTTCAGCCAAAGCCCTCCTGTGCTTGCCTGTATGTCAGAGAAGTATATACCGAACATGAGGGGTCCTAGGACTGAGCCCTGGGGGACACCACTTGTAATTGGTATACAGTCAGACCTAGGGTATGCAACTCCCACTGTGTGGATTCTGTCTGTGAGCCACTTTGCAAACCATCACATGATGTAGGGGTTAATGTTCAGGTGGATGGGTATGTCGATAATACCAGAATGGGAAATGGTGTTAAAAAACTTTGAGAGATCAAGGTAGGCTGTGTGGACCTCCTTACTCTCATCTAATGCCTTGGTAACTGTCTGTAAGATGTCCACCAGGTTTAGGAGGCATGGTCTGCCCTTAACAAAGCCAAAATGGGAGGGGTCAAAGGTTTGGAGGTACCCAATGTCTCTGTGACTGAGATCCATGATGATGTGCTCCATAGCCTTGCAGACTAGGCTAGTTAGGCCTATAGGGCAATAGGTCCCATGGTCCATTGTGGTGCCACCTTTGTGGAGTGGGATAACTGTTGCTGTGCACCATTCAGGGGGCACAAAGCCCAGTGCGAGGCTATTATTGAACATGGTGCATAGGTGGGGAGCCAGTACATTCTGAAGTTCGTGTAAAATGCAGCCTGGGAAGTTGTCCGGTCCCATGGATGCTGTGATATTGGCTTTAGAGTGTGCAGCTTTTACCTGTGTAGTTGTGATTACAGGGACTCTGCATTCTTCTTGTCTAGATATGGGTCCTTTAGGGGGTGAGAGGGGGGAAAGGTAGCACTGAACCTATCTGCCAGGATGTTGGCAATATCAGTTGGTTCTGTAATGTTCGTGCCTTTGTACTGTAACTCAGAGCAGATCTGGGTGTTGACATCGAGATATTTGACATAGCTATAGAATGCTTTGTGGTTGTCGGAATTAGTGGTGGTTTTGTTTCCGTAGCTAGTTTTGGAGGATCTTATAAGGGATCTCACCTTCTTACTGAGGCTGACCTGGGAGCTCCTCCATGCATGGTTTTGTACTTTCTTTTGCAACAGTGTCTTCCTTGCTTTGTACAGTTTGTTTATGGCAGGGGACCATCAGATTGGCTTCCCTAATTAGGAGTATAGCATCTTGGTTCTGTTTGGGATAGCACAATCCATGCACTCATGTAAGTGCTTATAGAGTGCATTTGTGTAGGATTCAGCAGTTGTAACTGTATTGTCCATCTGCATGGGTGTCATGAGGTTCACCACATCTGTCTTAAGAAGCATGAAGTTGGCTTTGTAGACATATTATACTGTGGTGCCCTTAATGGCAGGGTGGGGCGGGATGTGGATATCAAGGGTGTTCAGCTTATGGTCAGATCGGACCAATGAGGAGTTAACTTCAGGTGTGGAACACCGGTCACTCATGTTGGTAATGCCTAGGTCTAGGATATTGTTGTCCCTGGTGGGTGTGTGGATAAGTTGATCCAGGGCATTGGTGTTTATTAATTCCAGAAAGCATTGAGCTAATGAGTTGGTACACAAGTAGTTTTCCCAGTTAATGGTGGGGTTGATTCAGTGATTCAGTGGGACTATGTGATGAGTGTGGTGTGGTGCGAATGCTTACCTTCTCCACATGAGTGTCAGGGTCAGCCTTGGTTGGAGAGAGCTTTACCACCAGTTTGGCTAGATAAGTGCTCCCACAGGTTGTAATGTTGGGTGGTAGGTGGAGAGGGTTGTCTGTGTACATGAGGCAATGTCTACATTGCCTCAAGATGTCCAGATTCATCAGATAGACAGGAGAGAACACTGGCAGCTGACCCTTGGACATGCCTGAATATAAAACTAATTTCCCCTAGATAACCGAGGAAAGTGAGTACAAGAGCTATTTTACTCTAAGCAAGTGAGAAAAGTACATGCAAAACCTGTTTACCCCTAGGTAATGAGGAAGATTGAGTGCTATAGTAATTAGTAGCTTACGTAGTGCTTACAAGTTCTGAACAAGTGCTGAGCATGAATAAGCAATCCAGATAGTGTCTTGGATAACATAAACACACTGCCCCCCCCCACAACAGGTGCACAATCATATATCCATGTACACTACAGAGCCCCTGTACCCACATCTATGCAGGTACAAGCTGCACTCAGGCTGCATGAGACCTGTTCACATTCCAGGTTGTATCATACACACATGGCAAAACAAGTTGCTCTCCACATACACATCATGTAAAACATAGCTTCATGTCAGGCTGTGTACACACTGAATGGCGCACACCAACAGGTATCACAACCCACAAAGGAGGAGACACCACTGATAATGGGAAGTACTGCACTACTACCCTGCTGAGTCTGGTCTGAAAGGCCATGAACCTTGTTCAAATTATTTGATGTCAGCAGTACAGATGTAGATGACAGTAAGGTTGATTTCACACTGCATATCATAACCTTGCTAGGTCATAGGAAATCATCACCCATACTGTGTTCCACCTACACTCAGTATACTGGATGTACATTCCTATGTCACAGGAGTGTTTTGCCATGGGACTGCTGGCAGAACCAACACTACAGAAGGTGTCTGAATAATACATGCACATCACACCAGTGCCAGCTACAGTAAGACAGGGTTAATTAATTGTACTCCCCCTCATTGTAGTCCATACCACACAGACTAACAGAAGGCATCTGCCTATTGAAGTATGCGAATGACTATGATCTAGGAGCAATCACTGACTCAGAGTGTTATGGACAACATACAGAAGGGGCTTTGTGGTTGAGGTGTGTGACATATGGCCACAATTTGACAGCTATGGATTACATTGTCACCCCTATGTTAATAACCCTGTACCCATGAACTACCACCTAGGGAGTGGTCAACATAATGGACACTTTGTGTAAGGGATGCAGCTGGGCAGTTGTCTTTCCTGTGATAGTTACATCACCACACCTGTCAGGTAGTCGTATGTGGCAACCCTAATCATGACAGGGTGCCATCCATGAATATAGAGATCATTGTCCAGCCATACATAACACTCAAGTGACCCATATCAGATCACATATTTCCTTTAAGGGGGTATTGGCCATGTTCAGATGGTCTACACCAGCCTTCCCATTCCCCATCTCCACTATGTAGCATGATGCCTACTCTGAATAAATCCATGTCCAACCCAGTGATGTTGGACATGCTATACATACACATCCTGATCTCAAACACATACTTCATGGACATCCACCTTCCTAGTACTAGGATCACCACATGCTGGACAGATCCTTGTCCCATACACTTTACATAGTCCTGCCATACTATGCATTCCTGTCCAGCAAAGCTGCACATCACCCCCCCTCTCAGACATGCTGTGATGACCACATTGTAAATGTATCATTAACCCTGTGGATCAGTTATGTGGCACTGCTCCACCTGGCCCCAGAGACCTGCCTGTCAGCTACAGCTAGGTAACCTTTCTTCCTAGAGTCATACATGGCCCAGGGCATATAGCCTACTAGTTGACATTGACTGTACATGCTATAGTTGATATCCATCCCTGCAAATACCATTTGGCTAGCTAGTGTCCCATGTGTATCACATGTGCAACACAGGTGATACATGGCAGGATGTTGAATTGCTGTACAGTGCCATGTAGCTGTATATGGCAAAACACTTACATGTAAAACCTTCCGTGAGCAAGTCTGCAGGGTCAAAGGTCATGTCATTTAAGGCAGTGTAAGTCTTTATATGTGACATATACACAGCATCAAGGTTGACTGCATTAATGTGGACACATCCAGCCATGTGCTGATAGGTAGGAACACCAGTACAGGCAAACAGACATGTCCACATCAAGACAGCATCCACATGGAGTATGAGCAATGTAATCAGGTGACACACACACACATATATGGTGATAATATCCACTCACCATTGAGTGTCACATGTGTGTGACACAAACATGTCAGTGGTGTCAGTGTCATGTAGATTTGCAAAGACAACTATTTAATCGTAATACATGCAATACACATGTATGTTCATCTGTAGCTCTGTATGTCTCTGTGAGTTACTGTGACCTGTCTCCATCATTATGTCTTCCAGGTATGCCTAGTGCAATGCTACTCCCTTATACCCGCTTGGAGGATGAGGCCCTCATCCCATACCTACATGACAATCATGATATCCTGTTCAGCCATGTGTCACAGGATGCACAGCAGCGGGATGCCCTGTGAATGGAACTTCGCAGGAAGTTTAATGATGTGGGTGGCCACAACCACACATACCAGCAGGTGCGCAGACACTGTACAAATCTCATTAGATGGACAAAACAACGTGCGAATGCAATCGCCAGGGAACAAGGTGCAACAGGTGGTGGGCCACCAACCCAGCCCCCACACACACGTACCGAGGAGCTACTACCCAACCTGGGGACACCTGCAGAACAACATCCACAAGCCTTAACCGATATTGTGGAGGTGGGTGTCTCTCAACCACCGAGCCTGGAGTTGTCTGGTAAGTCACTACTGCACCTATAACAACTATATTCCATATAGTTGCATGTGTCACTGTACAATATATAATGTAACATCATATGCAAGGCATGTATACATGCATGCCGCATACTATAGGATGCTACTCTGTGTATGCACACATGTGCATACACCATAGTATAGTCTATTGTACTGGTGTATGTACTAACATGCACATTGCCTCCTGTAGCTATCATACAGGCGTGGCTAATACTCATACTGCTGTGTTTCTCCTATTTAGGTACCTCTGGCATTCCACTGTGACAGCAGCCCATTGCAGGTGAGACTGTTATTATTTATCAGGCATCTTAATGCACAGATCTATCTGCCATGTGGCCATTTACCACATATACACATAATGTATGGTCCTGTCACAATATACAGGTCGGACATGCAATGCATCACAATGGCTACCCATGAGCAACACTTGCAATCTATGTGAAACACCGACATGAAACCTCACAAACTGTAATTGTCAGATGTGTGGACAGCTGTGCATACAATGATGGAGGTTCTGTTCACTGCAGGGACATGTACTACAGATCAGAACTACACATGTGGGGAATACAAACAGTACTACACAGTGAGCTGGAGTATGGTCAGCCCACAGGATTCACTGATGTGGATCATAGCCCTGCTATGAATGTCACACAATGTGATGTGCTATCTTGACATGTCCATGACATCTAGTGGCCTGACTGCAACACTGCCTAACTATCCTGAAGAACATATCCCACATACCAAACATATCACCCTTTGTCTGCATAACCTTGTCATCAGTGGAGCATATGACATCTATGGGTGTATGTCATATTTAACAACACATACATGTGAAATAGACACCCGTCACAATAATTTGGCCAACACATGTACACACATGGCCATGGAGGATGACCAGAGACATGAAGCAACACACACAGTAGACGTGATGTGCTTGTGTGTACACCCTGTCATACATTGGCTACACATGGTCCAACTATGGCCTTTGTGTAATGGTTATATTGCAGATATGGAACACGACATCCTACAGACCTGTGCACATCTTGTGTAGGCGTGACATCAATCCACCACATAAGATGTGTTGAACATCTTGAGTGTGTCATGACATGACAGCAGTCACCTGTACAGTATCCACATCAGCCCACAGATACAGTACATTCCCCTTACTGGTGTCGGACATCAATGTCATCCTTGCTCCCCATGTGTGTGTGTGTGTGTGTGTGTGTGTGTGTGTGTGTGTGTGTGTGTGTGTGTGTGGTACACAGATGTCATGTGGGATATGGTGTACCGTCGAGTTCGCCATGTCTGGCCATAGTTGCTAGGCAGCAGCAATATGGTTGCAGATGTGCAGGGGTGTCATCCATATACACTTCAGTGACCTGTGTCACACATTCCACATCATGGTTTAATGTGTATACACCTCAATGATGTGGGTCACATTCCACAGTATATATGTTTTGTATCTGAATATAGTCATGGCTATGAACTGTGCCTGTAACTCACACTGTATAGTAATAGAGACGCCTCATGATTCCCTGCAATGGGCATACACATCAGCTAAATGTGCAGTATGTCTGTAGGGCGGACAGACAACACTGCATTGGGACACCATTGCCCCACTGTATATTTGACAGGACACCATTGTGTTAAACATGTATGCATGTCATTGCACACATCAGCAGATCACGTCATGCTACATTTGATTGTCAAGGGCATATGCCACACATCAGGCAGGTTTACTGTTAACCTCTGCTGGTCTACATGGTGTAACACAGGGATGTATGCTAACTACTACTGTGATTGTGTAATTTGCATGCCTTCTGCTATGACACATGCATGCTGTTGTGTGCAACACAGGGATGTATGTTAACTACCACTATTATTGTCTACACGGCATGCCGTCTGCCATATCACATGCATGTTGCATGCCTTCTGTCATATCACATGCATGTTGGGTACCATAGTGTGTGTGTCTGTGTGTCTGTGTGTGTGTGTTGTATATATTGTAATGTACAGTTCTTGTCTGCCCCTCACAGGTGATGTAGGTGCATTGCCCTCCTGTGGTCCTTCTGATGTTAGTGTCCCCACAGACTCTAGCAGTGATGATGAACGTATGCCTGAGGCACAGGCAGGGTTGTCAGGGGCTGAATCTATGCCATTGGTTACCATTCCACCTACATCCCCCTCATCCCCGCACCCAGATCTCATGCCTACACACACCCCATCACCAGTGGCCATAGAGGAAGGACATTTGGCATGTGTTAGCTTGGAACAGGCAAGTGTGGGGGCTATGGAAGGTGTGCCTGCACACCATGGTGTCAGCCAACTGACTGATGCCCCACACAGGCAAGTGGCCAGTGCTGCTCATAGGAGGACCTCTGGCCAACATGTCCCTGCAAGACATAGCGCATCAGCTGGTGTCACCAGACACATGTTTCAGGCTGTAACAGAGGCACAGACACGTGCTGAATGGCACAACAGAGAAGATCAGAGGCATCAGAGGGCTGCTGTCTGTTCTTTAAACAACAACATCCAGGTAATGGTAAATGCTCAACAGCAGATTGCTGAAACTTTGGATAGACGATTGGGTGACATGGTTGGAGTCCTTGACTGTGGCATGACAATCCGCGAGTGTGAGCTGTCTGTGTTGGAACATCTGGTAGGAGTGAGGTGTCGGGCACATGGATGTAGGCCTGCAACATCACCTGTTTCAGATCTACGTGAATGAGCTACCTCAAATGGCCACTCCCATAGCAGCAGCAGTGCAATTGGTGCTGTGCTGTCCACACCAAGACACAGCAGGCCACGTGCACGTGGCCCTGGATGGTTCCAACAGGGACACGGTTCCAGTGGACAAGTGTCATCAGACAGTACCCAATCTGCACCTCTGCCTGGTAGTGCCCATGCAACCCCTGGCAGGCACAGGTCACATGCCCATGGCCAGACACCGTGAACTGTAAAACCTGGCCTGTACAGTCCACAGCTGTCAATAATACTCCTGTGTAGGCCAGACACATGCGAGAACTGTGTGCATACATACACGTACACACCGGAAACATATGTAGGGCACCGCAACACACACATGCATAACATCCACACACACCCAATTAGATCAAAGACCCTTACCCACACACATGATGCCATCCAATGGTGCAGCCTAGGCCTCTGGCAAACATTATCACCCTGTGCATATTATGATGCCTGTGCCGCATCCCTGACATCCACACCATCGGTGCAGGGACATGATCATATGGTCTGATGCACAGGATGAACAGACTAAGAAGATAAGTGTAGTTTGCAATTGTTGAGTACTGTTGACAGGCAGCAGACATACCATGTACTACAGGTGTACAATGCAGTTTTTACTGTTAACAGTATGTGTCTTGTGTAACAACAGTAACTGCATGTTGGACATGATGTTCTGCTTTCCTCCTTTAGGTCTAATTGCACGTGCCGGTGGATGTCAGTGTTTGTTGTTAGTGTCCCATATGTCAATGTGGACTACTCACAGGTATGTATGAATATACCAGCATGCACCTTGTAGCTGCCACGTCACAGTGAGAACGTTCCACGTTCCAAACACGTCTACTGATCCAAGAGCATGATAGCTGTGTATTAAGCTACTGTGGCTACAGACGTGACATCTATACTAGGTGACATCACAGTTACAGTTACATGGAGTGGTGAGATAAGAGAGCAGTCTAGCTGATTACAAGGGTAGAGGCCAGTGGGAAGTGCGATGCCTCATTGGGAAGCAGTAATACACGTTCCCATGACAGGATGCCAACACACAACTGCACCCACACACTCAGGTATTGACACACATATATTCAGTGACACAGTAACACACCCACACACTCACAGATTCACAGACACAGTAACACACATTCATACACAGTTGTTACTGTTGAGATGAGGTCCCCTGCCTATGTGCGAATCATCATTACAGTACTGTGCCCCTACATGATGTGCCACAGAGAATACACATGTACAGGTAGTCAGTATGGCCTAAGATCGGGGACATCAACACGGATAATAGATTGCATTGCCTGGATGGGGGGGTCTTATCAGTTCAGTATGGTAACATACATCCTTACTCCAGGGACCAGGCAGCCATACATACACACACACACACACACACACACACACACACACACACACACACACACACACACACACACACTGTGACATTCACTATTGAATACACCTATGTCACGCACATACAGATACCTCACATGTGTGAGATACACGCCCCTGCCTATGTCCTGCTTTCTACATTGCAGTCTGTACAGATATCTACACTAGTGTACAGGAGAGTGAGTAACAACTGAGATGTATTCCCTACCATACGTGACATATGTGGATAAACACGCAACCACACATGCCAGTACTGTGAATCAAACACCTGCCTAGCTCATGATATGTATGACAGACTTATAGCAGTATTGCACATGTTACAAAGTGTACTGATGCTTCCTTTGGCAACAGTGCTGATATATGCACACGGGAGGTCTTAACTGTTACAGGTGTCAAGTGATTTACCTTCGGTGTCACCCTGACCACTGTATGTTGTGCGTTATGCCCTTCAATTAATGAAACCATTGCTTACTGGTTACACAGGTTATTGTAGGACTGCTTGTGACACACCTGTGAGCTGTCCTCAATAAACATCCATCTGGAAAGATGCTTCACCACTTAGTTATTTCCACACATGTGTCCATACCTGAGGTACATCTTTCCGTACATTCAGCATATCACCATATACAGTTGGCAATGTTGAGGCTGCATTGCAGCTGCATGATGTACTAAGATACATGTCATCTGCATATATCAGCAAATGCACATGCATGGTATATGAATGCACATCACTACATGTACATATGTGTAGATCCTACAATCCTGTCATTTGGGCATGTTTGTAGGCATTGCAATTGATAGACATGTGTAATGACATACATGACACATGGACTGTTGTATGATATGATAGGTGTAATGAGTGACCGGTACAGAGGGAATGTTTCCTCTGTCAGCATTGATATCACACCTTATGTACTGTTAGCATTCAGCAGCCATGGACCAGCATTCAATGTGCAGGTGTGTAATGGCTGTAGCCACCTGTCTGCACAAAGGACAACAACAGCTATGCTATTTACATGTATGTTGTATGTGTGTGGCATGTACATATCCAGGGCAGGTACATGTATGTCATATCCAAACATGAGGGTGTTTACTGGAGTACAGCAACAGTCATCTGCTAATGCTGTAAATAACCGAGGGCCCCTGGTGTGTGTACAGCTGACCTGGTTACAGACAGTGGTATCATTGCATTACATAACACATGGTGCAACTGTGTCAGTACATGGGTACTCTGCACAGTTGATGTAGAGCTTGGTAAAGTCCACTGGTCAAAGGTCACATGGTGGTGTACTCTTATATGTCCTACAACCTGTATGGATGTGTGTTGGTGGTCCGAGGGCATGGTGGTGTCTGAGGTTTACATCCTAGAATGCAGCATATGACACTGTGTCCTGCACCTGACTCATCTGGGATGCCTTTTGTGGGGGGACCAGTCAGTACATGTGAGTGGCCTCTATGTATGTGGGGACACCACCACCTGGAGCGGTCCGTACTTGTGTTATGGCCCACATGTCTGGTTCTGAGGTATATGGTGGTAGTTCTACTGTGCACTGCAGAGCCTTCAGCCAGTTGTTCCTCACTGCACAGATGTGAGCACTCCCCATTGTTGGATCTACAGTGAGCAGCTGTGAGTATGGACGCTACATATCTAGCACTGGTTAGCATAAGCATACAATGCAGTTGTCCTCTAGGTGTCAGGGTGTTATCCTGTGTTTAGGACATTTGCCTTGGAATGGCACTATATGGGCAAATACGACTTAGGTATTATCCCCACTCCCTTGAATCATGGATGCATGTGATATGTGTCAAAGGCCTGTCTACTGTCAGTCATGTCATCCCAGAATGACAAACACTGGACAACCTCATAATTACAGCAGGACATTGGCTCATTGTGCTGGTCAAGCAGTTGTCACTCCTAGCATGGCTCATTGTGTTGGTCAAGCGGTTACCACTCCTAGCAAGACATCACTGCGAGTGGTGGTATTGTGATTGGTATAGGATGGTACATCTAAGGTGACAGATAGCAGCAGATGTTGTGTATAAGACCGGTGTCAGATATATGTAGAGCAGCGTTCCTGCTAACAATGACAACCACTAACACCAGAGTCCATTACAATGTGTTCTTTATGTCTAACTGTGATAGCATGGCCACTGTGGCCTTCCATGTTTAGAATCCCAGACAGCCCTGTGCTACTAAGCATATGAGCATGCCCAGTATAACCTTGTGTAGATGGACACATAGTGCATTCCAAACAGCCCTGTGCTACTAAGTGTGTGAGCATGCCCAGTGGCATCTTGTGTCACTTATGTGCCTCTATGTGTATGGGCATGGCCATTGTAACCCTGTATAGTGATAGTCGTCCATTACACAGATGGGCATACTCCAGGTCAGGATGGATTTCTACTTTAAACACACAGGTTCACAGGTATGTACATCTTAACTGCCAGCATCCCTGTTGATGTCCGCATTCCTAGAAGGTCATAATGACAGCCTTGAAATGTGTAGTCTGTGTTGCATGACTCGTAAGTATGTAGTATTGTAATAGTGATCTGTAGATAGGCAGGTGTTCCGTTCCCACCACTGGCGTGTGTGTGTTGTGTGTGTGTTTGTCTCCATCTGCCTGAGGACTGAATAATGCTTTTAGACTGCTCACACTCCATACAATTCCTATACCCACCTTTGGCAAGGCTGATGATGTCACCCACCTACAGATACACCTCTGGGAGTGCCATGTCCCAGTAATCTCGGTAGCACGTTCTGTAACTGCGTAATGCTGTAGTGTAATAAAGTAGTTAGGTCGGTGTTCTAATCCCAGACTTGCCAAGTGTGTATGTTTGTGTGTGTGTGTGCGTGTTTGTCCCCATCTGCCTGAGGACTGAATAATGCTTTTAGACTGCTCACACTCCATACACTTCCTATACCCACCTTTGTCAAGGCTGATGATGTCACCCACCTACAAATACACCTCTGGGAGTGCTGTGTCCCAGTAATCTCGGTAGCGCATTCTGTAATTGTGTAATGCTGTAGTGTAATAAAGTAGTTAGGTCGGTGGTCTAATGCCAGACTTGCCAAGTGTGTGTGTGTGTGTGTGTGTGTGTGTGTGTGTGTGTGTGTGTGTGTGTGTTTGTCCCTGTCTGCCTGAGGACTGAATAATGCTTTTAGACTGCTCACACTCCATACAATTGTTATACCCACCTTTGGCAAGGCTGATGATGTCACCCACCTACAAATACATCTCTGGGAGTGCTGAGTCCCAGTAATCTCGGTAGCGCGTTCTGTAACTGCTGTAGTGTAGTTAGGTTGGTGTTCTAATCACAGACTTGCCAAGTGTGTGTGTGTCCCTGTCTGCCTGAGGACTGAATAATGCTTTTAGACTGCTCACACTCCATACAATTCATATACCCACCTTTGGCAAGGCTGATGATGTCACCCACCTACAAATATACCTTTGGGAGTATTGTAACCCAGTAATCTGGGTAGCGCATTCTGTAACTGGGAAATGCTGTAGTGTGCTAAAGTAGTTAGGCCGGTGTTCTAATCCCAGACATGCCAGGTGTGTGTGTGTGTGTGTGTGTGTGTGTGTGTGTGTGTGTCTTCCTGCATAAGACAAGTACAGTGCTTTGTAGAGTATGCGCTCTCTGTACAAATCACATGACCACCTTTGTCAATCCTGCTGTTGTCACCCACCTAGGTCTACACCTTCAGGTGTGCTGTAACCCAGTATTCGCCATAGCGCATGCCCTAAAAGTGTATTGTTGCAGTGTGATACGGTAGGTAGGGGTTCATATACAGGACATGGCAAGTGTGTCTTTGTCTGTCAGAGCCTGTATAGAGGTGACTGTGAGTGTCTTACCACTGGACATGTTGGGAGCGGATTTTGTAGTTTTCCTATATGGTGTCTGTCTTATGACACATTGGCCACCTCACGAGGAGTACAGCTGTCAGTCAGCCACGGGACTGTGTTGACAAGCCATACCCCTACATCTGGCAAAAGGCCTGGTGAACAACATATGCAACCCTACTAGTACCCGGTATATGTCCTGCACCCATGTGCCATGCACAAACACAGGTGCCTAGGATATCCCGCTATGTTGCTAGTACCATGCACATTGATGGCAGATAGTAGGCATGGTGTGAATGCAGTAGCCTGCAGAGGACATGGCACCTTGTACAGTGGTACAATAGGCACATATTTGCAGACATTGTGCCTTCACTATGTTCCCCACTGGATGCCTGCAACATATGTGGTGTTATCAAATATGATCCATAGAGTCCATACAATGCTGTACCCTGTACCCTGTATGGACCAATGCCACTGACACCAGGGAATACCTGTATCATGCTATCAATACAGGTGCAGGGTCGACCTGCTCGCTATAAGCAGGTTTCACCACACCAGGACAGTATTGGCATATCGGGGGATTACAGTCTGTGTACACACCATGTGCCTGCCAAACCAGGTACACCTGTACATGTCACTGTGCAGTATTGTAGGATATGCACATCTCAGGCAATGTCCATGTGAAGGACTATCAAACACAGACATGGCATGCATTGCAAAGCTATGGCCATGCACATTGGTAACCAGGATGTCAGGGCAGATCATGCAGTAGCCATCTGTGTGGGACACTGCAGACACTGCACCCCTGCACTGCACACCATTATCGGTTGATGCAATGCCAAGGAGTACCCCTCGCCCAGCCTTGTACAGCCATCTTGCACAGCCAACCACTACACACCCATGCAGCAATGCATACATGCATGTCAGTACTGGCACCTTGTGTCTGTGTGTGGGTTATGATGCTCCCAACCACAGTCACTCCCAGTATAACCCTCGTTGGCATACCAACAGATGTCAAACACTTTCATATGCCCTAGCCCATAGAACCTCCAGATATCCCCTAAGGTGCATGTAGTCCTGTGCATTACTGCAGTGTGGCAAACAAAGTAGTTAGGTTGTGTATTTGTGGCTCTGGCAAAGAGTGTCATTGCGAGTCCATTAGAGAGTGTGGTTGTGGTGACAATGGCATCCATTCACATGGACAGGCATGTGTGCCACACGTAATGTATGTCTACTATTTCTGTTGCAGATGTCTCTCACCTACACATATATGTTCTTACAGCACAGCAACATGTTGGCTTTGTGGCACATGTAGTAATGTCATGCACATGTAATAGTAATGACTAGTCAGTCGGGGGTTTGACCCCTGTACTGTTAGCCATGTGGCAGATGATGCTTAGGGTTAGATCTCCAAGCCTTTCTCTGGTGTACTTTGCCTGTCCCACCCACACACTCTCTGGTGGATGTTCAGGTGTACACCTGCTCAACAGCAGCATGTTTATTGTAAGTGATGGACATGATCAGGTGATGGCCTCTGCACCTATTGCAGTCCTCCTCTAGCTGATTGCATGTGGAACAGCTGTGATGGTGTTCCCATAGCCATTTGCATGATAAACACAGTACACTATCTAGGAAAAACATGTTGGTATTTGGCCATGACAGTCACTGTGAGTGGTACCTGGATGTGGTGTTCTGAAACGGCATCACAGATGATATCTGGATGTACCTCAAACATCATACACAGTGGGAAATAGCCTAAAGACAGGAGGGTGATGTGCCACACATGACTACAGCATGTAAGTGTAGCTATGCTGCATTGAGACTACTGTCTGTTTAACATGTGTGTGGTAATGGCTATTCTGCATGTTTTAATACAGACATGACAGTACTCTGTTCGTGAGGGACCCCCATCTGTAAGGCCATCTGTGAACTGGTCAGTATGTGGAACCATTTGTTTCCTGTATTACACACTGAACACACATCTGTGTACAGCAGGAGCATAGTGTGAGGAATGCAGACAGTACATGATGATAGGGATGTGTTACTGCCATCGCATCCCTGACTGGACATATGTCACATGAAACAGTGGTATGACAGATAATGTCTGGGGTTCCCAGTGACAAGCCAATAATGGACAACTGTTCATAGCTGTGGTCACACGTCTACTACACATTGTACAGATGGCATGCAGTATATATGTATGTGTTGTGCTCTCTCTGCAAATGTATACCATCTGTTGTGTTGGGTTGATGGTGATATCTATGCATACTGTTGTAAGTAATCCTGTATGCTGTTGTCTATCACTAAGCCATATGTGGGTTTAAACTGCAACACCATAGGCTGAATGGGTTGGGAGGTCCTGGCAGAACCTCCTGTCCCACTTCAGCTGACCATGGCACCGGGCACTGGCACATCTGGGGCCCAGCCTTGGACATCAACCTCTGTTGACTCTGCACCACCTTCTGGTGGTACCACCACTGAAGATGGAGCATGTCCCCCCTGGGAGCAGGACCAGATAGGTACATGTCTGCTGTCGTGCGATCCTGGATGTGTTGCGTTGGGGGCTCACTAAGGGGTTCAGAAGCCAGATACGCAAGCTCAAGGGCAGAGTGTCACATTTACAGGGTGATGCTGCCCCACCTGGACAGCTCCCAGCACTGCCTCCTTTGCAGCTGTTTAGGTGCAGTGGTGGCTGCCCATGGCTGGGGACCTCCATCCCACTGTTCCCATGGGCTTGTGAATGCTGAACACCCATCCCTGTCTGAGGTGTATCCCCCCACATGTGTCATATACCAACCCTGTATGCTGTCTTGTCTGTGATCCTACCCTACCTATCCTCCACAGCCATGCCTACACTCCTTCCCCCACATCCGACCCTCACCCTACAGAAACATAAGGCCAATTGTCTCCTAGGACAACATCTGCCCTATACATAGCTGTCCATTTCACACACATGCCCACTGGACACATGTACCCTTGTAATATGCATCACAACATACTCCTGTTATCCTCACCCCTGTCCCTCAGGCACACGATCCTGGTATGCACATCACTCCTAAATGGTCCAGGTACACG
>NC_056728.1:376920521-376960521 GCF_019279795.1 Protopterus annectens
ATCTGGTTAAAAGTCCCATGCGATACTCAAGTTCACTTTTACATGTTATTATGTCGTTTTTACAGCAGGACGACATTCATTCCACATGGAAAATGATATGTGCTATAGTCGAACTTGAACTGTGAATGCCTCTTCGTTAAGCGGATGCTCTTACCACTACACTATTTGTATGATGCTTCATTTATATGTATACCCATAGTTCATAGTTATCTGTACACATGCCTCAACACGTCATTGACACAGCAGGCATCCATTCTCCAGTTAGGAAAACTGCACCACTATAACCTATGAACCTAACTCATTTAAAATAGGACGTGCTGGAGGAGGATTCATCAGATTCATCACCCAAAGACTTGCTGTGGAGACACCCGAATACATGAGAGGCAGAGCACCTGGCTGGCCTCAAGTTCAAGAGAAACCAATGGAATGGATGGGAGAGAAGATATACCCCAGGGGATTACCCTCAGTCATCACCTCGACAGAGGCACAGAGCAAAAATAAGTATAGTTCCCCATACTAAAAAAGGGTATGAAAGCCACAAACGATGGGGCTAGGCTTGTAAATGCATGAACCCTATGAACCTATGAACCTATACATGCGTCATTCTCTACTGCTCTGAGCCCATCCTACATGTTGACTCACTCCAAGTATATTCAGACGTCCCAAGCATATAGTCCTGGGACATACATTCATATAATGGTCAGGGTGTTCATTAAGTCTTCTGGTTTGTCTCATTTGAGTAATGACTGGGATTGTCCTGTACATGTTTGAAAGTCAGACTTAGCACATGCATGCAGTTTGTTCCATTGTTAGTATTCTACCTGTGGTTGGGGTTGCAGGAGGTTTGTTCATCTCTGGGCGGCTTGACATGACAGCACTAAATACTACGGGGAGTTCTGCTGCTGTTTCTTTTCACATTCATTAGGATTGCTTTATTGTGTCCATGTTCATTCTTCATGGATATATATCTATATCTATATATACATATATATATATATATATATGTGTGTCTGTACATTCACATGCATATACACCTCCATGCATTTTTACATTTCCCATACTGTTTAATGACTGCCAGTTACTGTCGCGCATACCCGAGTATGCCTTGAGGTGCCATAATCAATTTCCATCTGCCAGATGAGGAAGCTTCATGGGAACATGTGAAAGGTATTTAATCCTGATAATGCACGTGGGGAGACATGCATCATGGTCAGGTGTTTAATCCCGGGTTGTAGGTTCTGCAGGACTGGGTGGAGGCTGAGCAGGGTTGTGGTCAGGTACTGCTAATCTGACGTGTGCCCGGTAGGGTTTGCACCTTTTCAAATGCCCATAGTGGGACGTTTTGTACAAATGTCAGAGTTTGCAAGGCAAAACATACCCACAGCCAGTACATAGGACAGAACTTCACTGTTTTGCCTACATAAATGCTTATTCTTGTAGCACCTTAGTTGCTTATTCTGTTTCTTATAACATGTAGGTGTTTCAGAAATAGAATAACTGTTTTATGCAACTATTACATTAAATATAGGAAATATGTTTGTCCTAATATCTCAGGACATTTGCCATTTTTCCAATTTTTATGCAGGACACAACTGGCCAAGGAGGGACTGTCCCTCACAAAGTGGGACAGGTGATAGCCCTAGTGCCCGGATGTCAACAGGGGTGGACATTGTGTTATGCCACAAAGTCTAATATTGAGAACAGACACATCCCATGAGGGATGTCCAAAAATTGTAAACGATGGACCCCATTCAGCTGGCTATTCGAAAATGTGGTAGGGTTATGCATGCATGACATACCTAATTTGCATGTCTGAGACTGCCTAGGGTGCAACTGCCCTCTAGATGTGGTTAGGGGTCACTATGTGCAGATATGGCTGCGCCAAGCTAGCAGCTCGTGTATGGGTGGTTTTGGTGGACGTTCAGCAAGGGGGGGGTGTGTGCTGTGGATGGGATGATGGGTATTCAGTTATGTATCCAGGTGTGTTGGGGTTGGATGGCTCAGTTCAGGCCAGACCATTTTGTGGGTGTGAGCCGGTGATGTTTCTGTACATGTCTATCGCACATTTTAATGTTCATATGTTTGTGGGAATGTGTTCTGCAGTATGGCCTGTCAGGTTATATTGCAGATGTGAATGTTTGTTCTTTGGTTTCCTTTCTGATTCACCCACTGCTCCCTCGTACACCTCCAGTTCACCTATTGTGCATCCAACCCAGTCTCCCCTTGGTGAATTATTACATTACCCGTCACCCCCCACCCCCATATTCCACACACACCATCCATCCCTTCTCTGGTTAATGGCCCATGGCACAGACAACAGAACACATTGCATACTCTACATATCTCTGGTACCAATATAGTTGTGAGGACAACCCTGGCATATTTGATCTTCCACATGCTGTACTTCACGCACATAGGTGCACGCAAATACCTATCTTTCATGACATGGTAGGTAGACCCGGGTAATACCCATTCATCTTTGGGCCATCCAGACAGGGACGACCTGGACTGCGAATGGGCAGATATTGAGCAAATGCTCTGACCATTGGTAGGGTTGCCACCTTTTCAGATGGCCAAAGTGGGACATCTTCAGGACACACATCAGATTTTACAGGTCGACACATGCCCACGGACAGTACAAAGGAGAGTACTTTACTTTTATGCCTTCATGACAGCTTATTCTTTTAGCGGTTTAGTTGCTTATTCTGTTTCTTGTAACATTTAGGTAGTTTAGATACAGAATTAACTATTTTATGGAACTATTACATAAAATATGAGACATAATTATGTCCTACAATTGCAGGATATTTAACATTTTTAATAGTTTTGGTAAGGACACAACTGCCCAGAGAGGGATTGTCCCTCACAAAGTGGGACAGGTGGTAACCCTAACCATTGGGCTAGGCTTAGCAAAGGGCAGCGGTACGCTAACACACTGCGTTTCACTCCACTTAGTATAACAATCAACACTAGAATGGAATATGGGCACGGGATTTTAAATGTCATTTGTTTGTGGGACGGGGACTCAATATTCAGTTACGTGCTTTTGTGTTTACTTTTTATTTTGGTGTTCACAAAACTGTCTTGTATGCTTTGCATACATTTCAATATCCATGGACACTGACAGGAGTGATTGTTATTAGAGGCATGCTGTGCTAGTCAGCATTTTAGGTTGCGCTTCTGCAGCCGACATGTTCACGCCTCTGTGCAGCACTTAGACACGCCTCCTGCACTTGCGCAGGTTTCTTATGCATGTGGATGTTGCGGCAGTGCGCCTTTATTAATATGCATGTGGTGCTACTGCACCATTTCTGCGCCGCACAGTCGGCGCAAGGCTAACATCGTCCTTGCGCCGAACTTCATGAATCCCGGAGATATATGGAAACCTCTCCCTTCTGGAACTGGTAAATAGGTTGAAGTATAAGGTCATGCTGTACTGAGATTATGGAGACACGCACAATAGCTAAAACCTTTTGACAAAAAGTGACTCAGGTAAGACCTACAGAATGGCAAGTTCATTGACTGAGAGGGAAAATACTTCATATGCATCATAGTTAATGTTGCCTGGCTGCTTCAAGTACCTCTGAAATTTCCACTAGTAGAGCTGGAGAGATCACAAAAAGTTTTGAAGAAGCAAGGCTGTCTAAAACATGGAATTTATCCAGTCAGAGAGTGGAAATATCTAAATAGTTTTTGTAGAGGCTAATAGCCATTGGTCCATTGTGCTGTGACCAGGAGTAGCTTTAGAGTTTCTGCTCCTAATGAGCAGATGATGGAATGAGGAAAAAGTACAGTCATATTCTCTTTTCATCCAGTGAGAATGTAACCACCACCTACTCACCCTTCTCTGCAGAGTATGAAAAAACACATTCTTTCAGACTGCAAACAGATTGACTCCTGGGTTGCCACCATCAGGAACACTGTGTCAATATCTATGGGTTGAAGCAGCAGTTCTAGAAGATTTGTGTTGTAACTTCATGTAGCTGCTGTGATATTCATTCATTCCAGACCGTAAGCAACCACAAGAGGGATACTCAGATCAGTGTCCCACTTCCAAACTTCAGTCATTTCCTATGACAGGTGGAAGAGTGTGTAATTTCCTGATTCACATACCACAGCTCCATTGGTTGGCTGACTACATTATAATGCTACTCACCCCAGAAGACTCCCATGGTCTGTAGAGATGGTAAAACTGCACTCACCTCCAGGAGTGGGTTGGTGATGTGCAACAGCTTCATCACTAGAACAAGACTTCCCTGAAGCTGGCTCACCAACTCAGAAAAATTCAAACATGGTGATAGAACAAAAAATAATTAATTGCATTGCACTGACTGCTGCAGCTTAACCATGACGATGGGCAAATTAGACCAGAGTTAAACATTGAAAGGGGGAATATTCTAGTGTGATACTTTGTCACCACTACTGTTTTGTCTTGCCCTTAGCCAATTAAGATGTTTACTTAATAGACTAGGCTATGGTTGCAGCTTAATTTCCAGAAACCAACCTTGTTCAAAGACTTCTCATCTACCTTTTGTGGATGATTTAAAATTGTGTAGTTCATTACATGATGATCTGAAAGCATTACTACAAATGTCTGACTTTTTCAAATGATATAAGAATGATACTTGGTCTTGAAAAATGTGCAAAAGCAACATTTATAAGAGAAGTTGCATTACCAAGAGAATATCTACTTGGGATAGGAATGTAATATTAAGGAACTTGAAAGGAGGGAGTGTATATAAATATTTCGGAATGGATGAAGGGTCAGCAATAAAATATAAACAAATGAGAATATGTTTAGTACAGAACTGAAAGCTGCCTTGACATCTAAGAATAAAGTCCAAGTTTTCTCTTCCAGTTCTAATTTATAGCTTTGGTGTGATTGACTGTCCCCAGACAACACTGGGCAAGAAATCAAGCAAAATGGTTCATATTTATCAAATGATATATAAAAAACAGTGCATACCAAGATTATATAACCATCGCTCTAAAGGAGGTATGGACCTCCTCAAAACTGACTACGCATAGATCTGAAATCATGAGACTGTATGCATATTTTCTGATTTTATCAGATCCCCACATATAAAGAGAAGAAGTCTAAGATGACATCTTTGCTTAGTTTAGCAGAAGAATTTGGGAAAAGCGTGGACATGGAAATCAAACCAGAAGCAGGCAAGAATCATTCAGCAACTAAAAGTAAAAAAACAAAACAAAAAAAAAAAAACCAGAAAAATATAAAGAAAAAGACAAGAAAAAAGGAAAGAAAATTGGAACCCCCCCCAAGTAAAGTGACAAGTATAAAAAACTCCAAGAACAACCACATGTTGACCAAGATTTGACATTGGCGGTTAAGAAGGGGTAAATTTAAGCCAAAGGATGAAAGGCTGGCAATGGTGGCCCAAGATAGTGGGCTATGTGCAAATTGGTTTGATAAATGCAGGATCTGTAAAACAGTACTGGAAACAGTTGCACATCTCATTGCTGGTTGTGACACACTCATGGCTGAGGGTCTATATATTGAAAGGAACAATAATGAGGTAATACTATTGCACGGTGATTGTGCAAACACTATGAAGTAGATGTCACTCAGAAGCACTGGGAACGTGAACTGCAAGGCATTATCAACAGTTATGAAGTTTGGATCGCATGGGATCACCCAATAATAACAACTGAGAAAATAGATGCTAGAAAACTAGATAGCCCCCCAAAAAAAGACAAAAGTAGCATTAATCATTGAAATTGCTACATCCAGCAATTATAGTGTCTTGCATATTGAAAGACATAAAGTAATAAAATACCAGGATTTGCAAGCAGAAATGAAAGCAATGTGAATGAAAGACAGCCTGGAAGAAACATGGCTGTGGTAACTTTCTTTATGGTTGCTAGCCTGGTAGCACAGAGGCAGAGACAATCAGCAGCAGGAATATCACAGTCCTCCTTCAGGGGGGGAACAGCAGTCCAGTCCCTGAATCCTTGCCTGACTTGCCAGTCTGGAAGCTGTCAGCACTTGTTCGCACTTTCATTTAGAAATCTGGATTGCCGTCACACAGGATAAATGGAAATGGACAGTGATATCAATAGGCTGTATGATTTCCTTCCACACCTCCTCACCAGCCCTACTCTCGCATTCATGTTAGGTGTACCACCCCATCAAAAAGCGCAGCAAGAGAAAAGGTATTAAACCTAATAAATAAATAAGACATTTAAGGGGTCTCACCAGATGGAATAGACTAATACGTAAGTTTTCTTTTACCCCAAGAAAGACAGTGAATCTCATCCCTGATCTTGACCTAGTTGGATGTATCCCCATGTAAACCTTTTAGATAGTCATGGTGCATTCCAGCCTTCCCTCTCCTTTACAAGAAGACTGGATGTGTTTTTTAGATCTCCAAAATGCCTACCTCCACATAAAGATAACCAAGGAATTTAGGAAGTTTCTGCTCTTAAGATACTACATATTTTCTTTAGACCTTCATGACTCCCACCTCTACATAAAGATAGTCTAGGAGTTGTATGCACTTGCGGGTAGGAGCTAAGTATTATCAGGTCTGGACTTTTCCATTCACTCTCATCTCAGCCTCCATAGTGTTCACTAAATGCTTGTCTACAGATAGCAGAGACCAGAGGTTGCAAAAGGTAAATGTGTTTTTTTACTTGAATGATTTGCTTCTAGCTATTCCAGATCAGAAAGGCTAGCTTTCTACTCAGAAGTCTTTTTTGAATCTCTTCTAATCTTTGGGAGTTACAGTGACAACTACAGTGTCTCAGTCTAAACCCTCTCAAAGGCTGACATTTATAGGATACATGCTGCATGTGCTCTCCAGTAGACTACATCCTTTGCACAGGATCCTTCTGCCTGGTAGTATAAATTATTCCATTTTAGTTACAGCATTACTGCATCTTAAAGCACTAGGTCTCATGGCCGTAACAATATACCTGATTCTCTATGCTATATTGTACATACGAGTTATACAATAGATTTTTAAAAGTGCATTGGTCCCATTTTACACATCTCATGACACAGCACATATCATGATTTCCAGACTTTGAAATTTACATTTGAAATGGTGACCTCACACTTCAAATCTAACTCTGGGCAGTCTATCCAAAGCCCCAATTACTGCAGTTATGCAGATGATACAAGGTGTATGGTCTCAGAGGTCAGCTTGCTCATTAGTATTTTGTAGATTAAAGCAGTGTTTCTTACACTGCAGGCTTTTCAGGACTTCCTGCCCCAAGGTATACTGACTTTCCACATTGACAACATGGCAGTGGTCTGCTGTGTCGCATGTAGGGGAGAACTTGCTCACGCCTATGTCCTCTGCAGTGAAACAGTAAAGGTATATCAGAAGAATACTTTCTGATTGCCAGTTCACACAGAAAGTTGGCAGACTCTGTCGCTGTTTATTGATGCATAGTGAGTGATCCCTCTCTCTGTAGTGCCTGGATGCTCTTCTATCACTTTGCTGCAACTTCTCTGCATTCCTGAGCAAAATTAATTGCAGTAACTTCTTTTCTCCATCCTACCTCTGGCAGAAAGTGTCAGGGATGCTGTCATCTGTAAATGGTCCCTATGATGCCTTCATGTTTTCTCCATTTTCTCTTATTCTGAAATTCTTATGGAAAGCCAAGCGGGATAGTCTAAAATCATTCCATATCCCCATTCTGGCCTCAAAAAAATGCATTTTCCTCAGCTCGTGTCTCATCTTCTGGAAAGCCTGTACATCTGAAGGTTTTAAAACTCTTCTGAATCACTCATCTGTCAAGCCTCAACTGAACATCCATTCTGTCTAAATCTGTAGTTACTCCATTTCCAGTAATGTCCATGGACTCTTCACACCCTTTCTGTTAGTCTAGATCCTCACCTCTGCTCTGAGGTTGATATGAAAAATACATATGAGCGTAAAGAGGTATGCCTTCTGAAGGTCTGGGTCCATTCACTGTTGCAGCACTAGCAGTGTTAGATTATCTCAGATCTTTGACACAGGATTAGATTATTCCTCTCTTAAGGTACAACTTGCTGCCATTTGTGATTTTTGTCAAGACTCAAACTCTTTGTCATTGGCAACTTTGAAAATATGTATGGCCTTTATAAAAGGTACTTTACGTAATCAACCTCTTGACAAGTATCCAGAACTACATGAGATTTGTACTTTGTTGCAGAGAAAGTTTTTTTCTTTCTCTTTTCTGAACAGCTACTGCAATACAGTTATTTATTTTTATTTTTGTTTGTTTGTTTGTGTTTGTTGACAAGGAAAGTACAACTATGCAAAGCCCATTTTCAGTGGAGGCCCAGGGGGAACGATCCAGGAGATACCTTTAAGATTCTCATGACAAAAGAAATTATTTACAAAGGTACATTACACAGATAGTTCTGACAACATCTAGATAGAAACTGTTAATTGTTCTGTAGTGACACTATACAAAGATAAAACACGAATTTCTTCTGTGGTGACATTGTACATGATATTAAATTAAAAGTTAAAACATTTAGTATGTAAACAGTTCATGTGTAATATATGTGATAAGCAGACATCAGCTATTACTTATAATATGTGGATAAGAAGATGTTAAGAATAAATAAATGTGAGGTAAAGAGTGTGAAGCATTAGCTGATCAGCAGATAATAGTTAAAGCTAGAAGGGTGAGCATTAAAGTATGTATCAGAGAAACACTCTTTAAGGTAGATGTTACTTCAGCTACAAGAATTTCTAAACTGCAGGCATTGTGTATTTACCCTCCACACTTGGTCTTCCACAATGACAGAATGTCATTGTGAACTAAGTCATCATTTATACCTAAGGTAGCCATTGAGACAAAAACCTCAATCCATCTACCTCCATAGTCTTTCCTAACTGCTCTAGCAATGGTGAATATTTTTTGCATTGAATTGATGTCCACAGACAGGTCACACTTTATGTGGATGAAACCAACTTTTTCAGAAAAGGTAATTCCCCAGATTTAATAAATTCCATGTAGGCATAGTGTAGAGCCTACACGTAATTTACTGTGCCCATGTACACAGTTCTCCCTTGGTAGCATGTTATGCATATTAATGATGGTGCATTGCTGAGGGAGAGCTGCAGAACACGGTTATTGAATCAGTGTAGGGAGTGTGTCACTTTGTCCGCAGATGAGTAACACACCCCCTGCACTGTCCAAATGCATGATATCAATGTATTTAAGTTTTTTTTTTTAAAGTTTGTGCGGTCCAGTGGGCAGCAATTGACACATGCCAGACATCTAAAAATAGAAACTGGATGCATTTAATATTTGATTCAAGGTCAAGTATAAGCATTGATTAGCAGGTTTGTGTGGTGCAGTGCGGTGTTTATCAGTGCCTAAACATGGCTCAAAGGTATATGTAAAAGTATAACAACATTCCAGATATTCATGTAGCCAAGTGGATAGAATTACAGCCTTATATGTGCAGGGTTTGAATACACAGAAGGGAAAATAAGCAATTATCTTCAAAATATAAATGATGCCATTTATTTTTAAATCATGATCTGCTGCACTCAGCTAAGGTCTGCTAAGCCTTGCTAAGCCATGATAAGCACTGCTTAAACTATCCGTGCTTAGACACTGCTCAGCAGTGCTTGGCACCATTGGCTGTGCTTAGCTGGTTTGCACACTGTTAAGCACTGCTAAGCGTCACCAGTTTAAGCACTGCTCAGCTCAGCTGTGCTGGTTTGTGTGGTGCCAAGTGATGTGCCACATTTTTAAAAATTGCTCAGTGGCATGTAAGGGTGGGAAAACAGGCTATATTAAGCACAACAGGTGGGAATACAGCATAACCAGTTGGAGTTTTTTGAACTGTGCAGGAACTATGGCAGGCATTGGAGAGGGTGTGCGCCTCTAGCACAGAGGTGAGGCATTCAGGAGTTCAGGGTCATGGTTGGACTCCTGGTGAAAGACCATGAAGATCATCTGCTGCAAGGGCAGTTCCAGGGCTCAGAGTGCAAGGTGGAGTCCTGGGACCGGCTGGCAAGGAGTCTATATTATAACGTCGACAGGGCAGATGATCGAATGCCCTTATGCTGACACATCTTCAGCGAAACCACTAAATCTTGAATGGCCAGAACAGGGATTTTTTCCCAGGGGAAAAAAACGCTGGGCAATTGTCAGGAATTTGCAGTTTCCTTCACTGTAGTGCGATCTCGGAGTTGGTATATTTAAGTAGGGGTAATTTTGTCTGTAGGTTTGTTTGTTTTTTTTTTTTGTTGGCCCATTGATTTTTTTTCCCCTGGGAAAAAAATTGCTGTTCTGGCCATTTGAGATTTAATGGTTTTGATGAAGATGTGTCGATGTAAGGGCGTTCGCTTTTCTGCCCTGTCGATGTTATAACATAGACCCTTGGTACCTGATCTCAACAGGGCTACAGGTATCCCCTGCACAGATGAGCAGGTCTGTCACCACAATGATGACCTGAAACATCAGAAGGGGGATCTCCTGGACACCTGGGTCCGGGAAGATTGGGCTGGGAATGCCCCACAAGTTTGTAAGTACTGTTAGCATTGTTTTACCAATACCTAATCTGCTTGTTTGATAGACAGGTATGCATAATGGTGTGTTTCTCTCACCACAGCTGCAGAGGAGAGAGCTCGAAACCTAGAGGCGCATGCAGTGCGCTTGTCCAGGTTGCACCGTGAGTGCGGTGAGTACAGATTAATTTGCAATCTATAGTCAAATTAGCAAGAAAGAATAAAGCATTAACTGTCAATAGGTACATACAGTAAAGATTTGTGTATTGCAATGAATGTGGTCGCAGGCCTGTACTGCAATAAAAGACTACTGCTAACTATAGTGCAAAAAAACAGAGAAGACTAAAGCATTAACCCTGATAATGTAAATGAAATAAAGTTTCTACTGCAATAATCATGGAATTACAGCTGTATTGCAACACCTGCATTATATCAACTGTTGTGCAATAAAGACTCAAAACTATGTCATTAACTGCATGAAAGTACCCCTAATAAAGCTGTGTTGTGCCATATGTGTGGAATTAGTGCTGTTTTGCATGAAATTGAGTATGATAACTGCTCTGAAATAAAAGCACAAAAGAATACCACTACCTACCTCAAGGTATAGCTAATAAAGTGTGTTATGCAATAACTGTAGATTCAGAGCTGTAGTACAAGAAATACATTATGACACCTGTTCTGCAATACCATTAACACCCAAGGCATATTGTGTATATGAGGATTGTCTTGTGTTAACTATTGCATTTCAACTATATGCATTCATGCTCCGAGGTATGGTGCTGCAGGCAAGTATGACAGTGTAATAGCTGCAGACTGCAAATATACTATCTGCAGCTGTATATGGGTGAGCTAGCCAACCCAATAATCTTATATGGTTTGTAGACTTCACAGATATTTCCACCCACTAACAGTATATTGTGTACACCTGCATTCTATATAGTAATGTATAGTTTATCTAGTGTCCCTGTCATGCATGAATCTCATGCATGTGTGTTCAACTGTCACTGCAGTCTAGTATAAAACTGTAGTACTATTACCAGGTCATATATTGTTTCCAGGTGAGCTGTAGGCAAATATCAGTCAGTCAGAGCAGTGCCTCAGTAGCTCAATTTGTTAAATGCTCTGTCTCAAGTACATTTTTCCACACACAAACCAGGATTCAAATCCAGTGTCATGTAGTAATGAATATTACTGAATCAGTTTTGTATTGATGACAGATGTTCTCTCTACAAGAAGTTCAGGTTAATGTGTGGAATAGCCCTTATTATGAATATATATATAGTGTGTGTTCAGATGTAACAGACTGTTAAGAGCATTGACCAGGAATGTGATAAGACTTCATAAAATAAAGGCAAAAAGTACAATAGTGATAAAAATAAATAAATAAATAAAATGTGTAATCTTGGATTGGCTGTATGTCTGGAGTGTCTTTGAAGGTTTGTTGAAGTTCTATCCCCATGCCTGCCAAGGCATGATAGTTGTTTACTCTCTGTACTGTACGCATACATGACTCTGAAGTGTCACACTGTCATGGACTGTAATTACTGTTGCATAATCCCTCTGTTGCAGATGTATCCTCGACATGATTATGTCAATAGCACAGTCACACTAAATCAGTCCACAGTACATCTCAGTAGTTACATAGGTCCACCTGATGTGTAAGTGTTCTCTGTAGATGTGTGCCTTCAGGTGTTACTGCTTGGCCCCTACTGTTCCATGCAGGTAGCTTGAGAGGTATGTACATGCTACAGCAGCTATAGGGCACTGTTAAACATAAAGGAAGGACAGAACTGTGGGGTATATAGCAGTACTGTTGTAAACTATATAGCCTATACCGGTATTAATGGACTATATTTCTCTCTCTCCCCACCCCTTATCTTCATCTAAATTTATTATTGTTATACACTGGCTATGGTTTACTTTTAACATATATTGTTCTCTAAACTTTATTGTGGGGCATGGTTTTATTATTGTCAAGTATTACAATGGTGCATATTAACATATTTTGTTGAATTACAAATGTTGTTGGCCTTATACCGTTACTGTTCCTGGCATGCTATTAATATACTGACTGTTATGCTATTTATTGTTGTGTTCCATATAATATGCGTTGATATGTTAATGGGTTATTTACAATGTTCTGGCATGCTGTTATAACTAACAAAATGTTTTGTTCATAACCAATCTATACACAAGGCTGTACCTCTGTTACCACAGCATGTCAGGGTAGGCCGGTTCCTGCTGATCCACCTACCCTGCCTCAGCTGGCCATGGGACCAGGTCCTAGCACATCTGGGACCCAAACCAGTGGTGCCCCCTCAGCTGGCCCTGCACCACCTTCCGGTGGAGCTGCCTCAGGGAATGGGGCCTGCCCCCCACCTGGGAGCAGTGGCAGGGGGGGTGATAGTCACCCATTATCAACTACTGGCCATGGTGCACAGGACTGTGCATAGGAATTATGAGCAATCCTTGCGCTGGATTGAGGGCAGACTCAACAACCTGGTAATGTCTGGTGGCCCTGGCACCCAGCCTTCAGCACAGCCACCTTTGGGGCAGTGAAGGAGCAGTGTTGACTGTTCATGGGTGGGGAGCTCAGTTATGCTGCTACTGTCTGAGGGCACATGCATCTCTGATTCCACAACACCTTCCCAGTCCAAGGAATTTATCCCCCTCATGTGTCACACACTGCCCCTGTATGCTGGCCTGCTGTCTTGTCAGTCTTCTCTGTCTGCAAATGCAACCTCTCCTATCCAACTTACCTCCCCACATGTACCTACATCCCTTCTCCAACATTCTACTCTCTTCTTAAAAAAAAAAAAAAAAAAGTGGGCACCTGCCCCACACAAAAAATATATATATCGGCCCATACAGCGCTCTCTATTTCGTACATGTGTCCACTGGACTCAACTAATTAGGTCCAGTTGGCTTGACAACACATTTATGTTGCCCACAACCCTCTCTCTGTGGTTTGAGGTCAGAATTCATGTACAAAGTCTATAAAAGTGCACAGCTGCTGCTGCACAAGAAATGGAAAGCTATGGTCCTTTCCTACACCCTTCTTGCACAACCCTACCTGCTTTTCAGTATGTTTTTCCCCCTGCTTGCCACCATTTCACCACTGTCCTATCACCCCCTTTTTCTTTTCTTTATTAATTTTTAGTGCAGGTTTGCACTGAACTAAGGGCAAGCTGCTCAAGCCCTGTTAAATGTGCTTAAAAGTGCCTTAATTATCTTATGTGTTTCTCACAGTGTTAGGCACATCTGCAAAAGAACACCACTGCCACAGCTTGAACTCAGGTCTCTGTTAACTACAGTATAGTGCATTAGCCCACAAGTCTACTCAGCTCTGAAATAAAGCATGTGTTTCCAGCAAACTATACTGATTTCCACTGACACACTGCAAGTACATATAATGGGAAAATGGGAGTGTACCTGGGACTGCGATGCAAACACTGTACCAGTACACAGTCAAATAAATAATAATGGATGTACGTGAGGCCTGGGATAGCAGGCATAGCTGTCAACTGTACAGATTGTTGTACAATGATGTGCAGAGTTTTGCCCCCTATTTTTGGCCTGGTTTTAATAAAATTGTATGTTTCTGGCAAGGTAGTAGCAAGTCATTAAAGATTGAAGTTAGGAAATCATGACAGACATTTCAATTTCACACTTCATACCCTTCAGAAAAGATATGCTAATGCAAAGCCTGTTAAGCTATCAACATTCTAAGTCTGTAAGAGCACTATTTATAAATTGTCTTTATTTATGGGCCTTTGTCCCACTTTTATTTCTGGCTTTGTCCAGATTTCTTGCTCTAAGAAGTTGAGAGGTATGATAGCAGGCAATTGTTCCTTTTTATCAGCAACATCTTTAAACACACCTGCTAAGGCAGCAATGGCAAAGTACACGCATACACCTGGAACCCTGCTGCACAACAACAGCCTTTGAAAACCATGCACATAATGATGGATGCAGATGTGTGTCACAGACTGTATATATGCACATATATCTTGCAAATATACCTGCTACAGCACTGACTCAGTAGATCAGTCTGTTAAATGCCTTGCATGTAGTGTATATTGCCATCTACAGTCCTGGGTTCAAATCCAGTGTGCTGCAAATCAATTATGTTCTTGTGAACAGAGCAAGTAATGACTGAGTCATGCAATTTTAACCCACACAGGTTGCTGCTACTGAAATATCTGCTATCCATGTTTGCAAGTCAAAGGCCTGTAGCTAGGAACACACTGCACATATTTGCATAGCCAAACTATATGCCGCCTACTACTCTGTGATTGGCACTGTTACATGACAGATGTACCTTATGCACATGCCTTGATTGGACTGTAAAGGGTACCCTTATCCTGGCTCTGCTGTGATGACACATCTGACTCTGCTGCCTCCAAAGAGTTCACACTCCTCCTATGTGGCCTAGGCTGCAGCAGCAGCTTCAGCCTGGAACAAAAAACAGATGTTTGTTAAGTTAGCTGCTACAGACCTACCATACCTCACAACCCCCTAGAACAAGGTATCCAGACACAACCATACATAAGGGGGTGGCAAAGGCCCAGCGACAGGGACATGTTTCACAGTTTGCGCCTACAAAGATAGTGAGCTGATAGAATAGCAGCTACTGCATCAGCATGCATATTCTGATGGGTATGACATCTCATATTCATGTCTCCCTCTCCTTACTGACTTCAGCCCACAATGTTTACCACTGAACTGCCAGATAATCACAATGTCATGGGACAATGGCTAAACATATTATCCAAAACTGTGGACATACCTCAGAAATCTCAACAGTGGACAGTATTCGTGCCTACTTTCTGTGATGCTGTAGTCTCCACACCTCACTAATGTCTATCTCAAAGACTAAGAAAGGGACCAAGGCCTACATGAAGGCCTTAAATATTGCACTGTGGTGCCATGTCATTGGCTAATGAAAGTGCAACCCAGCTGTTTTGGATGCAGTTAGGAAGTCTGAGCCACAGATTGGTGCACAGGCAATTACATGTTAATGAGCATTACCTACAAAAGGCAATCAACTGCCTATGGGGAACAGGTCTGTATGTTGTTTTGCTCACACAGACAATAGATTTGCAAGCTATTTGCAGAGGAACACTTCAAAAAAGGAGTACTTCACTCTACTAGGTATGTAATAGATGTCCCCATATAATGGGATGCAGATGGTAGGATGGGGGTATGGGGAATAGGGATTACAACAGTAGGGCTGTCATACATCTGTGGTATTGACATGTCGGTGATACTTTGCTGTCCAATAGCTACAGGTATGCCTCTCAACTATCCCTGCTTTGAGTCAAATCCCAGCTCTGCCCCTGTTACTCCCTCCTACGATGGGCAACTGTTGTAGGAAAGCTAATGTAATCTGTGTTAGACATAGTGACACTAAGTAAGGGTGTACACTCCTGTAACATCAAACAATGTACTGTCATTCACAACCCCTCAGTCTGTCAATGCCTCACATAAATAGTGCTGGCATTCTACAGGTGTCCCTGACTGTCCCTAATGTACCCTGGCTAAGTCACTCTTTTGTTGACATTCGTCCCTCATTGGTTTAGAGCTATGGCTGACATACCTGTCAACCCCCTACAGCAGGGATTCAGTCATAGCCATAAGTAATGGGGAGACACTGGCCTATCCTCAGTGACAGAGGTTACATATTGGCCATACAATGTAAAACTATGAATACACTAACAGATATTACTGTAGCATATGAGTTTTCTGAGAGGTCTGGCGTGTGACAACCAGATTCCCTATTGTCTGTCAACAACCATCAATGAATAGCCAACCATTTGTCAGACATCCACATGTTTGTACCAAAAGGAATGTATTCATGAGGCACATGTTCACAGTCCACAAACATCTTTTTAGTGGGGAGGTGAGATGCCTACAGGGAACATATACTACAGCAGATTTGCATTGCTGCCTGTCATTGTGGCACACTGCTGTTGCTGGACTGTCCCAACATGGTTGTTGTAATATCACACAGCTATTTGTTCAACAGTGGGTGTAAGACATATTAGTGGGAACTTGCCCGTAGGGGACACACCACAGTAGACTGCAGTGATGGGTGTAGAGACATAAAGTAGAATCTGTCATGGCACACAGGGACATATCCAGTATTGCTACTGTCTTGGTTAGTGCCACACATGTAGTGCATTGCTAGACTGTGGGGTATGACATGTGAGGGAGCGGTGGATAGTGCAGGGCCATATTGGTTGTGCAGGGTGTGTACATAGTGGATGTCCATGTATCTGGTCCTGTAATGTGTCTCCTCTTGTTGTCTTTCAGGAACAACGTATCGCAAGAGGAACCCCCCATTCACAGCTGCTGAGAATGCTGTTATCCTGGATTGCCTCATACTGCATCATTACATTCTTTCAAGCGGTCACCAACATCATGACCATTGTGCAACATTGTGTGTTGACCTTGTCAGGGTGGTTAACCAAAGTGGACATCAGGACAGGACCTATGAGCAGGTCCAACACAGGAACACAGATATGATCAATGCCTCATGTCAAAGGGCAGCTGCTGTGACCAGGGATCATGCTGCCACTGGTGGAGGGCCTACAACAGAGCAACCACCCACAGCCACAGAGGAATTCCTGGCAAACCTAGAATCAACCATCAGCTCCCAGGCATCCATCACCCCATACATCCTGTAGGTGGGTGCCACAGCGTTCACATCAGAGGAGCATCCAGGTAAGCTTACTTTGTTCACCAGTGTAATACTGTATCAGTCATTGTGGCAGACTCTGCATACCAGTACATGGGTTTCAGGTCTGTCTGCATGGGGGGGGGGGGTGTTTTAATGCACAGTTGTGCACACATACTCAGAATGTCAGCAATGAAGGCAGTATCACATTAGCTACTGTACATGTGGATATATATACACATATTACCATCTAACAGTGCAACATTTGGTATTGCTGACAATCTCTCTCCCTCATATTTTCATAGGTACGTCAGGTGTGGTCAGAGACTGTGGCCTGGTATCTGGTAAGTGTGATACCATTGTTTTATGGCTTATATATACCATATGAACATTAAGGACTCACATTTAGCCCAAGGCACAACTGTTATGCTTAGCCAGCATAGAATAGTTGTATGTTCCATATCGGAGCAGTTGACTACAGTGCATACAATGAATAATCACACTGTGTATTTGTACAAACACTAACACATTTGCAGCTATAGTCATGAAGAAGTATGCAGCCTGCTATACAGGAGGCAATGACTCCAGGATGCCTGTTCACTCATTATAGGGAGATGGTACATACCTGCAGCAGCGATACTACAGCAGGCATATCATTCTCAGGATAGGTGTACTGGGTATTATGTGTAGTTCTATCACATACACTGTCATACTGCATACCCCACAGCTGTAGTGTACTGGCAGCATTCACTGGATGTAGCTGAAGTGCATGTTAGAAAGGGCCTGTCTTGTCTGTGTATGTTGTGTGTTTGTGTGTTGTGCATGAGATCAGTGATGAGAAGATGTGTTAAAACTCACATAAACTAGACCCAAAACAAAATTTAAAAAAAAATGACACCGAAAGAACTGAACTGAGACAATAAATCCAACCACAGGACCACCAGAGTAACTTTGTTAAGCGCTTTCACTCACTTTAATGCACATGAGCTTCATCAGAACAAACATTACATTCATTACAAACTGCTTAAATACCACTTGATATTAAATCACATGACTTTCCATTTAAAAACCTTAAAGTAACCTTTCTATTTATATTCAAATGTTTTTTTTTTTAAATAAATAATATCGATCAAATGATTAATGTACATATTTCTGACTTAACATATAATCCAATGATTTAAATATATATATATATATATATATATATATATATATATATATATATATATATATATATATATATATATATGCATAAATTAACAAATAAAAATTGAATTTATACAATTATTTAATTCTGGCCATCTGCAGAAAACATTTCATGTTGACTGCCCCATTGAGGCCAGGAGGTTCATCAGCTATTAACAATATTTGCCACAAACTTTCCTTATACTCCAAAAGTGTCTTGTAGTCCCCAGAGAAAAAGTCAGTGTCGTCCTTTTCCAAAACAAAAAAAGAAAACTTCTTAAACAAAACACATTCTGTGGCATGAACAGCAAGAGCATTGTTGACATCTTTTTTCTTTATGGCTAAACTATGCTCATAAATTCTTTTGTTTAATGCTCTAATAGTTTTCCCAATATAACATTTTTGTCATGTATCACATGTTGCACAATATACCACATTGGTCGTACTACAATCATATCGCGCTCTAGCCACAAACTTTCTTTTTAAATGTTTAAATTCTAAGCTAGACACATTAGTCATGTGTCTACACTGTCTGCATCTACCACATGAAAAACTTCCAACTGAACAAATCACAGAACTTATCTGATTTCTCTTGGATTCTAGAATTTGCTTAATACTAGTGACCTTTTTGTAACAAAAAAATGGTTTCTCACCTAAAATCTTGACTAATTCTGTATTGCCCATTATTACCTTCCAGTGTTCCATGAGAATCTTTCTTATTACGCTCATCTCATTACAAATAGGTATAGGAAAAGCTAACGTAAAATTCGTATATCCATTATTTGTAACACTGTGAGATGTAACCCTTAGAGTGACATTGTTGTCCAAAATTGGATGTGCTGAAGTCCCTCTAAGCTGTTTAACTTCCTGAACTATCTTGCAAAGCCAGTTCAAATCATAACCTCTTTGTTGAAAAAAAGCTTAACAATTTATCTACCTCTTCTAAAAAAATCAAATGTTCAGTGGTCAATCTACTGTGTGGATTACTATACATAATAGTGCAGGTAATAATGTACTGATTTTTGTCTTCCTCCTCACAGGTGAATGGGGAGTTGGAGTCTGTCCCCCTCACAACCTGATGTCAGTGTCCCATCAGGCTCTGATGATGATGATGGCCATAGTGAGGCACAGGTGGGGTTGTCGGGGGCCAAATCTGTCCCAGAGGTTGACACCCCTCTTCTGCCACCATTGTTCCCATACACAGTATGTATGCCCACACATACCCATTCCCACAGAAGCCACAGATATTGGTCAGTCACATGGTGTTGACATTGAACAGGCAGTGTGACAACTATGGCATCAGTGAGTGTAGACATTGGCCATAGCCAGACAGCTGACAAGGTCCTACACAGGCAGATTGACAGGGGTGCTCAAAGGGGGGCTGCTGTCCATCCACCTCCTGTCACAGGTGTCACATCAGGGTCACTCCCCTCATATTTCAGGCCATCATGGAGGCACAGGCACGTACCAAATGCAACACCAGATGGATGCTCAGGGTCATGGATGCAGCACAGTCTGACATCCATGACTGCCTCCACCGCATTGGTGATGCCATGGATCATTTTACTGATGTAGTGGACAGATGATGACCTGAGACAGTGTCTGTCATTGCCCGTACATTGTCTGTGCTGGAACATCTGGTTGGGGTATGGCATCTGACACGTGGATGTAGGTCAGCAACACCATCTGTTGAGAGACCAAGTGTCCATGCACAGTCATGCTCCCATAATAAATGAGAAGGTCACTTTATTGGCCTGAAATTGTCCATTAAAATGACAAAACAAGTCATGGGCATTCAGAATCGCCAATTAGCTGAAACACCTGATGTTCATAAGGGTCATTTGCATATATCCCATATGCCTCTGAAACAAGAGGTTTGGGAGGTCACTCAGTGGAAGTTCTAGCTTTGCTGGAGTTTTCATTTTGTTTTTACTGATTGGTTTTTCAGTGACCTTCTCATTTATTGTTTTAGTTTGTTGTTTGGGATATTTTTGCAGTGACCCTGATGATAATGGACATCAGTGTGGTATAACAGCCCTGTGTTTTTTATGCTTAGGCAAACACTCTGCTTGTGTTATGCTGATGAGGCCATGACAATGCTGAAATATGCATAGCCATAGCTAGTGGGGTTTGGCTTTATTGGCCTGAAATTGTCCATTAAAATGACAAAACAAGTCATGGGCATTCAGAATTGCCAATTAGCTGAAACACCTGATGTTCATAAGGGTTATTTGCAAATATCCCATGTACCTCTGATACAAGAGGTTTGGGAGGTCACTCAGTGGAAGTTCTAGCTTTGCTGGAGTTTTCATTTTGGTTATACTGATTACTACAGTTGTATGAGAAAACAGATGTGTTTGGGGTAGGGGACTCTGGCATTGACAGGCATGTGTCTTTCCTATGACCCCACTGTTTGGCATTTCCCTTGCATAATGCAGTGGGGTTTCCAGTCATGTGGCCTAATGAATATTATGGGGCACTCAGTATTGGACAGAGTACCTGTTGTCCCAAGTGTCTCTTAGATCTCTGCAAGTTGCCCAGTAGCCCAGTCTGTTCTCTTGCATACAACCAGTAGGTTCATACATATGCTACCATAGTCTAGTACCCTGTACATGTATTGTATAGGAGAATGACTTATCTTGCAAATGCAGCATTTGAGAGACCTGTGTTTCAGGGCTGACTCTGTCTGATGCACGCAGTACACAGCCAATGCATGGTTAGGTACAGATTGTGTGGGGTGCCTGGCATCAGTTTTAATATATGTATGCGAGTCAGAGTGAGGTGTCAGTCCCTAGGGCCCTAGGTTGTCAATGCATGTGCTATGCATTGCCTCTTGGTCAAGGCCAGGGCATAATGGGCAGGCCTATGTCTGCCTACAGGGACAGCCTCAGGGAATTCCTCCTTTGAATCCCCCTGTGGGTGTGGCTGTGGGGACCTAGGCATCAGTGTGGGGGGCTGTGTGTTCGTTCCCCATGATGATCCTGCTGCAGCTGTTTCCACAGGATCATATAGTATAGCATGGCACATACTGTGAACAACTATGCACATGTGGCTGGAGAGTACTGCAAGGATCCACCAGATTTATGGAGGCACCGGAACCGTGACTTGAGCAGCCCAAACACATGGTCTATGATGTTCTTAGTTTGTCCGTGTGCCTCGTTTGGCATTCTTCAGTAGATGTGTGAGCATTTCTGATGGGTGTCATCATCCACGGTTACAGTGCATAGCCAGCATCCCCCAGTAGATGGCCATATGGGATGTCCCCCCTAGCAAACATCTGGTACAGCTGTGATGCATGTCAGATATGGGAGTTGTGATAACTGCCAGGGCTGCCAGCATACACATTCATGACAATGCCCTGGGCATTGCACATGACCTGACAGTTGATGGAGTGATACCCCTTGTGATTGACGTAGAGTCTACCTTCCTCACTGGGCGGTGCATTGATGTGGACATGAGTGCAGTCTTTGGCACCCAGTAACTCAGGATAGTGTGCTACATGGTAGAAGAGAAGCATATTGCTGGCCCTGTCCTCAGGGATGCGGAGTAAATAAATGTGCTCACTTGCATGTGTTTGCATGGTATCCAGGAACTGCTGGAGTACCCTGGATGCTCATGCCTGTGAGACCCCCATCATGTCCCCAGTTGGTCTTTGAAAAGTACCTGTAGGTAATGTCCTAAGGCCTCACATACCTTCGTTTCCACTGGGATGGATTCCCCTCTGTTGGTTCTGGGTCTGAGTTTAGGGCGGCAGAGCTCAGTGAGTTCTTGTAGTATGTCCCTGTCCACCCTGTTGCACTCTACAGTCTCCAGCTCATGTAACCCCTGGACGGTTACCCTGGGCCTGAATACTCTTCTCCTTCTCAGTCTAGGCCTATTGTCAGCAGCAGCATCAGAGCTGACCTCAGCATCTAGCACATACAGATGTAGCAGAGCTGCAGCAGTCCCTAGCATTCTCTCAGTTAAAATTTCCAAGTCTGTACTCCAATGGTGTAGAGTATGGGGGAGAAAATCAGATTGTAGGGTGCATGCATACTTTATAGTGCTCTACTGCAGATGCAGCCTATGTGATTGGATAAAAAGGATACATTCCACCTGCCAAGTACATCACTGAGGGGATGGAATGGCCCAGTTTAGGTGGAACAGGGGTCATCAGTAATTTATATATGATTGGCTTTCTTAGCCAGTTTCTTTTTTTTTTTACTTTTTTTGACAGCCTTCCTTGCTAAGCACTGTGGCATGGCACCCAAACCTGTGCCGCAGGTATAAACAAGGCTCAGCGGTCAATAGACACACCCCCATCAACGGGCATGCTCAACACAGTGGCGCACCATGCAAGCACACTAAAACCAGCTTAAACACGCGCCTTGAAGCTAAACAAAGCTTAGCAGCACTGGACACACCCCCACTGCTCAGCTCAGCGGCGCAACATGCACATGGGCGCTACCCCAATGTGCTTAAAGAAATAGAGATACACCCCTTTTTGATGTCAGCTACCTCTTCTGTGGACATCAACACGGTTCTGGGGATACATGGGTTTGATCTGCAGGCACGGATACCCATTTTCCCTATTCAGTAACCTCAGCTCATTTGCATTTAAATCCATGCACACAACCTGGATAGTACATTATTCCAGGACCTGTCTCCTTAGCAGCCACAGACATCTACCATTGTACATACTCCATGCAAGGCCCTATAATGCATTATTGTCATGTATTTTATTTTATTCGTTTTTACACTTTAATTTTTTTTTTTTGCATAACGTGATGTTTGCGTACTGCTGCATGCCACGCAAACATAATATGGGTATTAAAAAAATATTTTAAATTGTTTTTTATTACTTTTTGGACACATAGGGCATAGTTTTGCACATATCTGTGTCTGCTTTGCTATTTCTGACCTTCTAACTGGGCTTTTACAGACCTTGTTCACTTTTTAATTTCATGCACACAGAATTTTTCCATGTGAACTTTGGACAACAGCACAGGATCTGCAAGACTGCCTATCTGCTTGCTGGATTGTTCTACACCCTCATTTGCATGAAATTCACCTGCTTATGAGGTGATTTGCATGCCATGGACACTTCTGTTTTGGCATGCTCGTGCTCGCCCCTCAGATCTGTTTACTGGATCGCACGACTGCTTACTTCCATGTAAGCTCCGTGCCACTATGCCTACACGGACAATTACTCCGTGTAGGGTTTATTGAATTCCCCCAATTCATTATGTCCTTTTCTAAAAAGAAACTGGGTTCTAATATTTCTAAATTTTCTTTCTCCATATTACTGACTGTATTAAATTCTGTTACGGGAAACAAGTAAACATTTACCTACTATGTCTTGAATGCTCTCAGCATGGGTAGTGGCTACCTGTCAGACTTTTTCAACAATGCATCCTTAAATGATATTTATGCAACAGCTACATGAGTTTCACTGAATATTTTCACAAGACACTATCAGCTGGATGTGACATCTAGATGTTAGTCTTCCTGTGGGCCCACAGTTATTAGAGTTATGTTCCAATGTTGGTGACCACCAAGGAAGAAAAAGCTTGGGAGTCTTTCCTACTTTTTAAGAGGATGGACTGCCTCATACCAGAGACAAGAGTTTTGTATTTTACATAACAATGTTAGATCGGGGTAAACAGGTTCATCCTTTTCAACATATCCACCCTTCTTCATCCTACCTTACTGCTGATGTGGTGTAGAGGTCTGACAGTTTTTATTCTGTTTGTTTCTGACCCACATTAACATGCTGTGACAAAGCTCTAGAGAGGAAACAAATGTTCACAGCATTCTGAATAAAAGGGGAGGTGATAGGAACCTGAGAAGGTTTCAGCTGCCAAGCTAACTAAAGGCCTGCAACTTTAGTCCTACTGTTGACAATGATGAACATGCTTAGCCACAGGTAATGTTATGGGTGCTACGTGACTTTCGTTTGTCTGATGCTTGATGGGGTCTTTTCTGATGGGTGCAGGAGCAGAGACTTAGGGAGCATGGACTATTGTCAGGACAATATCCTGATCAGTCCTCTCCATTTCATGCTTCTCCTTTTGCTGGTGCCTTATCACTTGACTTCTAGCTTTCACCATTCACATACAAGTGCTATCATTCACTGGCCAAGCTTTGGCCTAACCATCCATTACTTAAGGTTGGCTCTCCCCCTCCATGCTTGTCCTAGAAAGGGGGCTCAGAAGATTCAGAATTTTTATGTTTAAGATTGATTAGGAAAGTGAGACATTTCATCCTACATCTTCACTGGTACATTCTCCGTCACAGTAACCAAAAGGCTGATGAAGTCCTTGACGGATAGTCCTATAGTCCTCTTAACCATTTGGCCCATTTAGTAGTGAGTACAAATTATTTAGACACTAAAGTGGCCAGAACATTGATTTTTGAGATAATTTATGTTTTGCTATGTTCTTTTTAATTTTAAACTAGTAAAATCTACAGCTGTAAAGTATAGAAATGCTCACACTCTCATAACACTTTTTAAATACCTTTATTGAATTATCACTTGTGACAAAGGCAAATATGCATTTATACAAAAGTAATCAAACTCCATTAACAAATTAACATTAACAAACATTACACTTCACATATATTTCTATATATCATATAACCTAAGCAACATTACATACATTATTCAATTCCTGCCCATTTTTTTTAAACAAGAAACATCTTTATTAAACCATCACTTACAACATAAGCAATCATACATTTATATAAATGAAAACAAACCACACCAACATAATCCTAGTTGCAAGCATTTTACATCACAAACCATACAGGCACACTCCCGTCTGCAATCATTAAACATCACTTAAGATCTACCCAATCATTTTCACTCAAACATTGCATAGCTCATTTAAGTCCTGCCTTCTTTTAAACATCAGTCTTCCCCTGTATGCATTGTTCCCACAATTCCCATTATTTATTTTCTATGTAGTTTGCTCCTACCCTTTTCTAAATATTTAAATTCCAGTTGTTTTATCTCTGTTACTATAGTCACTGCGTCTAATATAGTTGATTTAGATTTTGATTTCCATTTTCTAGTAATTGCTTTTTTGGCAGCCACCATAATTAGATACAGCAAGGCCTTACCATGTCTAGGCAATTCCCATTCTGTATCATAGCTCAGAAAAATCATCTCCCTCATCACACCAATCTGCCTACCCAGCATCTATGACAGTGCATCCTGCAGGGAATCCTTAATGTCAGCCAAATCACAGCACTCCCAGAAAATATGTTCCCAAGTACCTCTTTCTTTCCCATCACACCTCCAACATTTGCTGTCTACCTAAGGATAAATTCTCTGGACTCAACTTGGGGTATAAACATATCCATGTAAACATTTACAAGCAAAAATCTTACATCTTCTAGATTTCGTTCCACATTTGTGAGGCATACATATATCCTCCATTGTTTGTTTGTAAATTGGTTCTCCAATCTCTCTTCCCAATCATTTCTAACCTCCAGTGATTGATTCTTATAGTTATGAAGCAATATTTTATATGCTCTACTAATTATTCCTATTTTAATGGCAGCTTCTGTTCTAGATTCTACTAAAAAGTCTACCAGTGCTGGTCTTTCATTTAGGACCCCCATACTTATTTCTCTTTGCCTATACTCTGATATCAATCCTTGATAGAGAAAGCAATATCTAACCTGCAGTCCAAATAAATTCTTGGCTTCTCCCATTCTGTTACCTTTCCCTCTCTAGTTATTTGCTCCCAATACCTTAGTTCCTTTGCTAGGTTTCTTCAATAAATTCCAGCCCCCTCTTGCCTATTGTCTATATCCCTAATTGCAGTCATACCTATCTGCAGAATCTCCTTTTTCCATTCCCATGTTGGCTTAAGTCTTACAATACTTTCTGCTACTTCATGGATATTCTCCTTAAAAGTCTGGATCCAAAATCCCAGTCTCTGCTTATTTCTTGAGCTTCCATCTGTTTCAAAATCATCCATTTCCACTTTGAATTATAGTTTTCTGCTTGTGCAATGTATAGGAACCTTAACTGTGTAGTTCTGAAATATCCCTTCAAATTAGGTAATCCCAATCTGCCCTGTTATACTGGAAGAATCATCTTATCCCATTTGACTCTTGCTGTCTTCCCCTCCCAGATAAAGTCCTTCAGCTCTTTATTAATTGCTATCCACAGCTTCTCCTCTGGTTGATAAAAATATGCCTGACCTGTATATAAAGCTAAAGGGATATTTTCACTGCTTGTATCTTATCTTACTATCCATATAACAAAGCTTCCATTTTCTCAGTTTTTGTATTATCTTTTGTTTAGTCTTTTCTCACATATCCTTATCTGCCACACCAGAATCAGTTTTAATTCATAGTCCTAAATGCTTCATTTTATCATGGCACCCATAAATACGGATATTGCTGAACCAATTTGTGTATGCATACATAATTTACCGCTATTGTCTTTGTTTCAGCTTCATTAATTTTGTATCCCAAAAAGATTTGAAACTGTCTCAAAATGTTAAACAACACTGTAATGTCTCCTTCTGTTTTTGTCAGGTATAAAATAATATCACTTGCAAGCAAAGCCAGCTTTTCTTGACTAACATACCAATTATATCCATGAATTTCTAAGTCCCTTGTTTTCTTTGCCATTTGTTCTAAATACAATGCAAATGACAAATAGGAAAGATGACACCCATGCCTGGTTCCTCTGCTCAAGCAGAAATTATCAGAGAGAAACCCACCCACTTTAATTTTCATCTCCAATCCCTCATATATCCTCCTAATCAACCTTATATATTTTTCAGGAAATGCAAATGCTTCCATTGCCCTGCTGCTAAAGTCCCAACTTGACATTTTCTTACATTCTGCTTCCTTCTGGATCATCAGTGTCCTGTTTAATGTTGTCAAATGTTTGCCTCCCCTCCACAAAACCACATTGATCCATATGTATCAATTTTGACATTAATTTTGTCATTCTTTTAGCCATTATAGTCATGAACACTTTATAATCATGGTAGTATTGAAAGGAGCCTGTATAAAGCTGGGTCTGATGGATTTTTACCCTCTTTAGGTATTACAGCTACCACAGCTTTCTTCCAGGATGTTGGTACTTCTCCTCCTCTTAACTCATTACAGCCGAGTGATGCCTCTAGGCGTTTCTGCAGTTACCTCCTACTGCGCATCTAGGCGTCAAATATTGCTTCTTCATATTGCATTAATAATTCCAAAACCTTGCTACATATAATGTATCAGAATATTTTATCTTGAAGCATACATGATAGCAAACACAACTGTACTGATATTTGACTTCTGTCAATGAGTATTTGTTTGAAGTGTAAGGTAATAACTTAATTTTTAATGGCTCAAGCCACACCCACTGGGAGTTAAAGGTACACAATCAAAAGAGCTCTACCGAAGGGAATGAGTTAAATACTATTAAATAAAACCTTCCAGATCTTTATCAGTTTTTTCCTTCCTAGCTTCCAAACTTCAACAGGAATACCATCTATTCCTGGGGACTTTCCTGTATATTGGTTATACGTTACAATTTTATCTCATCTTCTCCTATCCTAACCTTTAGTAATTGAGCCTCATCGACCTCTAACCTTGGCATATTTAATTCTTCCATAAACATTTCCATTTGTATCTTTTCTTGATTTCCTTATTTCTCTACTTTACACAGACATTCATAGAATTTCCATAATATTTCTAACACCTCCACAGGATCTCTTGTTACCTTCCTTGTTATAGGATCCCTAAGTTTGGTGACAGTACTTTCTACTTTCTGTTTCCTGAGTCATTGTGCTAGAAAATTTTTGTGATCTACTGTTATTATCAAAAAATGGTTGCTCAACAGCAATCTTTCTAAACTCATGCATATTATCCAGGTAATTCCTTATTTTCTGCCTAGCATTCTGCAGTTGATCCTCTTCCTTTTCTGTGAGACTCCCCTATTCTGCAATATTTTAACATTTGTCAATCCCTCTAAGTAATTTTTGTTGCTTCTTAACCATAGCTCCCTTTATTTTATTTCCACCTTATTTTAAATTCCACCTTAATTGTATCCCTATATTTCAGAAGAAGTTTCTATCTTCTCTATTATATTGCTCCTGAATAATTTCCGTTACCCATTCCTTAAATTCCTCTCTTTTCAAGAGATAGGTGGGAAAGCACCAGTGTCTCATTTTTATTTCATTACCCTGTGTTTTTGTTTTAGTTATTACTGGCGCATGATCTGAAATAGTTACTGGGTGCTTATCAAGACCTTCAGTTAAATGCACATGTTCCTGTGAAATGTAAATTCTGTTGAGCCTAGCCCAATATTTATATTTTGGGGAATAGTATGTAAATTCACTCTGAACTGCTATTACTGAATTCACATCTTCCATGCCAAATATTTTCATAAATTCTTCAAAACTCTACCCTCCTTGTTATAATTTCCCTTCTGGGCCCACCAGACACATCTTCACTGTTGTAAATCACATTCCATTCCCCACCTATAAGTACTATTCCTTGCTGAAAACGTATTGTTTCTCCCAGAATTTTCTTAAGCTGCATTATATCAGTTTTAGATAAATACATGCCAGTGTAATCCTCCTCCCTTGCCAGTAGCCCCTCAGCACTACAAATCTGCCATTATTATCTTTTTTATCCTCTTGTATCACTATTGGAGCTCCCCTTGTGGTTAATATAAGTACTCCTCTTTTCCTTTGTCCCAGGCATTCCCCTGAATAAACATCCTGAAAACCTTTCTTTATCAAATTCACATGTTCAGTTCTTTCTAAGTGTGTCTCCTGTAACATAAATATTTGCACTCTACATTTTTAATATAGTTCACTTCTTTTACTTTTTTGCATTTATCTGTGAGACCATTGACATTTAAAGACATTACAGAAAGCATCATTGCATTAAAAAGTTATTATTCCCAACTTTTATGTATAACAACTTTTTTGTTAAACGTCTAGTTCCAGTTTTTGTGTTACGTATGTACAATGTTTGACAGACTGAACTTTTATACAGTTGTTTATTGTGCTATCCATTTGAGGCTATGTCACATCTTACAAAACTTTTTGTTTTATTGAAAGTCATCAAACAAAAATCAAACACTCCCCGATACCTCCTAAAATATATTAAGTTAATACTAACACACAAACTATGTACATCTTCAAATACTGAAGTTTTACCCTCCTAATAGGAACAAAAGTCCCAAACTAACAACCACACTCACAGACTTGAGTTAACTTAAAAAAAATAGTTAAACATGCTAAGACGCATGGTGCACATGTGCTTCTACTAAGTGCTGATAGGTTTTGTCTTTTCTTTACAGCTCTCCCAGCTGGGAAAACTGGTATAACATTCCAGTCATCCAGACTGGTTTAAAAGGTGGTTAAAGCAGTATTTTGTTTGATACATAAAGGTAGCCTATTCCAGAAATGGGGGATACGTTGGATTAGGTACCTGTCTGCCATCCAGTGTTGTTGATGTGGCAGTATAGACTTGGCTGATTAGAATGGGAGATTGTTTTACCACTGGTTCTGTTTTGGTGATGGAGTTCAAAAAGTGCTTGGTCAATAAATAAATAAATAAATAAATGCAAAGTGGTGAATCTTTCAAAGTATGGAAAGCTAAGCAGAGACCACTGCTCAGGATTCTTATGACACTGAGTAGAGGGACATGGCTTTTAGTCTATCAGAGCAGCTAAGAGTACTGAGACCTGAGATCATTTTGGTGCAGAAACATTCAGTGCTCTGAAGATGGTTTGGGTGGTTAGTGAGGTACATGCTGAAGGGTATATTATGCACACTGACCAAAAGTGGCTATTCAATTGATAGGCTTAACTCATTCACTCCAATGGAGCCCAGGAAGTTTGCAGTGTAACTTCCAATGGGCGGAGCCTAAGCCTTTTGACAAAATCAAATTATGTCCTCACATTTCAAACAAATATTCATATCTCTGGATCATAGGGATTATGAAAAAAAAGTATACATGGCAAAGTCTTCAGCACAAACTATTTTATAGTGGTACTATTCTTTTAGGTTCTAAGTCTTAAACTGAATTTTATAAGTCACAAAAAACACTGTCCCTGGGATTCAGCAAGCTCTGCACAGCGTGCAGGAATAGTGCAAGAGCTGCTGGAAGCAATATGGCCACCGATAGCTCCAGGAACAAGCTCCTGGAACATGCATGAATGCTCCTGCACTATTCCTGCACGGACACAGCTAATTACCCCATTTGCAGGTGAAAACCATGCAAATAAGGTGAATTAGTGATCCAGGAAGCTGGCAGCTCTCCATGCAGGATTAGTGTAACCTGCAGAAATGTACTTGGTTAGTAACCGAGTACATTTCTGCAAACTACAAAATGGAGTCATGACATCTCCAAATAAAGGGTGTATATAATGTGGAAGGCATGCCAATGGCCAAATATATGGCCATTGGCATGGAAAATAGTTTAAAAATAACAAAAAATAACTTTTATTTATTTTTTTTGGCTGATTTCGACATTTAAGCATAGGGTAGTGGTGAGAAAACGAGATTGGACCGAAAATATAACTAAAACCTTGAAAAAAGCTTTTTCTGCAAAAATCACAATTTTGCCATTATAGTCAATGGCAGGCAGAAGACAACAAGGCCAGTGAATAGTGGTTGCTAAGGGGGAAGGCTCAGTGTCAGACTTGTAACTAGGCATTAGCAGTCAATTATATGCAAATGAGGGGAATGATACTGAATCACAGATTTCCCCTCATGGCTAGCCTGCACTCAACCGTGTAGGTGCAGAAAAACCATGGTGCAAGCTAAAGAGTTAGCTGACATCATAGAGGGGTGTGTCAGGTATACTGTAAGCTTATTGGAGCTCTGTGGCTTGGGTTTGCCCTTAACTTAGCAGAGCTTAGGAAGGGGGTGTGTCTGAAGCTGCTTAGTAGTCTTTACATTGCCTAAATAGGTGTGCGCCCCGCCACCGGGTTTTAAACAAACAAAAAAAAACATTAAACCAGGAAATAGCTTCTCCATTCACATCTGAGCACTGGGATTGTGCAGCACATCTCGGGGATTAAACAGGAAAACAATGGGAAGGGAAAACAGCAGTAGGAAGGTAATCAAGGAGAACTAGCATAGCTGGCGGGTGAAATGTATCAGAATCAGCAAATTAAACAGGCAACAGCCCAGCCCAGTCCAGCACACTACTATAAACTATGCAAACACCTTTCCCTCTGTTTTTTCCCACAAACTGTACATCACCGGTGTACACAAAAGGGGATATTTTACCTAACAAAAGCAACAAAATGATAGGGACTGCTTTTGCTCACATAAATCAACATGTGGAAGAGGCTGAGGGTGGTGAGGATGTTAATGTTGATGACCAACCCACAGTAAGGAGGAGGAGGAGAAGAGTGTACAGACCCAGGGTAACCTACCAGGGCCTACATGAGCTGAAGATAGTGGAGTGCTATAGGGTGGACAGGGACCTCCTACAGCAAATTGTTGAGCTGTGCCAGCCATGCCTCACACACAGAACTAACAGAGAGGAAGCCATCCCAGTGGATACCAAGGTATGTGTAGGCTTAAGAATACTAGCCATAGGTACCTTCCAAAGGCCAACTGGGGATATCATGGGGATCTCACCGGCATCAGCATCCAGGGAGCTCCACCAGTTCCTGGATGCCATGTCAGCACATGCCGGTGAGCACATATAGATCCTCAACACTCGTGAGGCGTTGACCAGCAATATGCATCTCTTCCACCAAATAGCAGAATACCCTGAGGTAGTTGGTACTATAAACTGCATGCACATACACATCAAAGCACCACCCGGCGAATGGGGTAGAGTCTATATAAATCACAAGGGCTTCCCCTCCATCAACTGCCAGGTCATGTGTGATGCCCAGGGCATTATAATGAATGTGTGTGCTGGCAGTCCTGGAAGCTATCATGACTTCCATATCTGGCATATGATGCAGCTGTACCAGAGATTTGCCAATGGGGACATCCCATATGGCCACCTAGTGGGGGATGCTGGTTATGCACTGGAGCTGTGGCTGATGACACCCATCAGAAATGCACACATATCCGAACAAGAACTCCATAATGAGGCACACACACAGACCAGAATCATAATAGAGCATGTGTTTGGGATGCTCAGATCATGGTTCCGATGTCTGGACATATCCGGTGGAGCCTTGCAGTACTCCCCATCTGCATGTACCCAAATTGTCATTGTATGTGCCATGCTACACCATATAATCCTGCGGAAACAGCTGCAGCAGGAACAGAATGGGGCAGTGCCACACAGCCCCCCATCACTGCCAAGGTCAGCACAGGCACAGAGTGACTCAGAGGATGAACAACCTGAGGCTGCCCCAGGAGCCACAATGAGGTGTTCCCAGTATGCCAAGGCCTTGGCAAAGAGGCAATGCATAGCACACACACTGACACAGGATGAACCCAGGGAATGACACCTCTCTCCGACTCGCACAAACAGTAAAAGGAATGACAAACATGATACTACCAATTTTTAACCATGTATAGGGAGTGTACTATGTGCATCCGACATTGTCAGCCCTCCAGCACCATCCTCAATACTGTCACAGCCACAAGGTAAGTAACGCTCACTATAGATTGCTGAATGTAGTAGTATGTTCTGCTACCTGTATCTATGGTATGGATGTGAGCATGTTAGGGAATCGGGTGGCTGAATGGGATGGCAGCAGATAGTAGACACCTATATTGGCAGCATGAAATCCTTAACAAATACTGGTGTCAACATAGTAGGCAGTACTAGACAAGGTGACAAAACCCACTGCAGGACATGTGGTGGACCAAATGTGTGTCCATAGGACACACACATGCATGTCAGTGAGACTCACATACCCAACAGTCTCAGCCAGCAGGACAGGTGTAGACAAGCATAAAGAAAGGCTGTGCTAAGGCCTCTGATTGATGGCTGTGGAGAACAGCCCCCACCCCCTTCCAGACCTACACAAACAGACTACAACTGGTCAGGCAGTGGAATGTTAGTTCTGAAGGGTATGAAGTCTGAAACTGAAATGTAGGTCAATAAAACCTAAGAACTGTAGTACACTGATATGCATCTAGTCTGCATGATAGGTCAGAATACATAATGAAATGGAGTACCTGAAATACCAGTACAGTCATAGCAAATATTTACAGTTGTAAAAACAAAATACAGGAGTACAGGTAGGCAGAGTAAAATTATCCACATCAACGGAACTTCGTAACACTCGCAAGTCACTAGGCAGACAGTTTTCACTTCACCATCAGAAATTCAGTCTTCACCTCATGGATTAAAACATCAGTATTTAATTCAGCAAACAGACAAGTTGGCAAGCCCTTTCACCCAAAGGGCTTCTTCAAGCCAAAATACTGAACTAGTTAAAACACCCAATATAGATATACTCTTCAGAATGACATCATATCCTGCAATTAACTAATCAACAAACAACAAAATAGCATGTCTAGATGAAATGCTTTTTCACTGATAGCAGAGATAATACAAATATACATTTATATACACTTGTCATTCAGTCAGAGCCTATTATATATGTATATATAAAAATATATAAAAGCTAAGACACATTAGATCAACTTAGCCATAAATATAAAAGTATACAAAAGTATATATATAAAACGTATATAAAAAACAAAAATACATATAAGCAAACATATATTACACAAATTTCTAAACTCTAAGCTAAGCCCTGAGCCTCCTGCCTTTGAGCATGGGTCTCAGGGGTACTCTATCATTTAAGCCGGGTTCCCTATCTGCTCTCAACCTAATTATCCACTTAGTCTCACTCTGTTCCATAGAATTCATGATATCACCTCTCCTGATAGTGGGTTGATTGATTTGTACAACTAAAAAATTAAACGTGCTCTAAAGATGTACCTAATACATGTTTAGAAAGAGCATTCCTACTCGATTTGATATGGATGTTATATTGATGCTCTCTCATCCTATCCTTGAGTCTTCTATCTGTCTTGCCCACATAAAACGCTGGGCAAGACACACAGGTAGCCAGGTAAACAACATGCTCCGTATCACAACTAGCTGTAGGATAGAAATAAAAACATTGCTGACTAGTGGGATGTATAAAAATTGCTGAGCTATATATCAGATGACAAATTCCCATTGAGCATCAGTATAACATCCGTATCAAATCAAGTAGGAATGCTCTTTCTAAACATGTATTAGGTACATCTTTAGAGCACAAGTTTAAATTTTTATTTGTACAAATCAATCAACCCATTATCAGGAGAGGTGATATCATGAATTCTATGGAACAGAGTGAGACTAAGTGGATAATTAGGCTGAGAGCAGATAGGGAACCCGGCTTAAATGATAGAGTACCCCTGAGACCCATGCTCAAAGGCAGGAGGCTCAGGGCTTAGCTTAGAGTTTAGAAATATGTGTAATATATGTTTGCATATATATATTTTGTTTTTTATATACGTTTTATATATATATTTTTGTATACTTTATATTTATGGCTAAGTTGATCTAATGTGTCTTAGCTTTTATATATTTTTATTTATACATAAATAATAGGCTCTGACTAAATGACAAGTGTATATAAATGTATATTTGTATTATCTCTGCTATCAGTGAAAAAGCATTTCATCTAGACATGCTATTTCGTTGTTTGTTGATTAGTTAACTGCAGGATATGATGTCATTTTGAAGAGTATATATATATATATATATATATATATATATATATATATATATATTTTGGGTGTTTTAAATAGTTCAGTATTTTGGCTTGAAGAAGACCTTTGGGTGAAAGTGCTTGCCAACTTGTCTGTTTGCTGAATTAAATACTGATGTTTTAATCCATGAGGTGAAGACTGAATTTTTTATGGTGAAGTGAAAAGTGCCTGCCTAGTGACTTGCGAGTGTTACGAAGTTCCGTTGATGTGGATAATTTTACTCTGCCTACCCGTACTCCTGTTTTTTGTTTTTACACTTGGTCTTATTTTGTACAGGAGTTTTGATTTTTTGGTAGCAGTTGTTGACACTTTAAATATTTGCAGTTGTCAGGTGTGCTCCCCCCCCCACAATCCTATGTAGAAATGTAGTAACATGTATGTGTAGGTATAATAACAGTGGAGCACAGATTACCTGAACTGACAAAGTAGCAGGATAGATTGTAGCATGTGTACAATACGCAGGGCTCTGTGTGTTAGGTTGTTTTGTGTTGTATATTGTGTGAAAGTGGTCAGCATGTAGGCATGGAGGGTTGTGTCCCAGTGGCCAGTGGCCAGTGGCCAGTACTGTTGATGACAGGGCCAACTTCTCACAACTGCAGTGCCAAACACAATGCATCCCAGCAAGACACAATCCAGCAGTAATCCATATTAATTGTTCAGATGTAATATCTGTGTGTCACCATCTGAAAGATGGAAATGTCATGAATGTGGGCCCAGACATACAAACAGTACCCAGGTGGAAGTACCCCAGACAGAGAGTGTATAAAATGTTACTGTGAAATAGACACACCTTTGGAATTGTACATACTGGTTAGCAGCACATTAGTTGGCTGTGTAGTATGGAATACTGATGTAGTCTGCCCAAACACTGGCAGACCACAAAAGGCACAGGTATGAAGTACTGAGAAACTACTGATGTCCCTGCACAAGCCAGCATAAGTGGAATGCCCCACATATATCTGTGAGTCAGCTGCAAGTAGCTTCCATAGCACACATGCACCCAGCTCACCCCACCATCAGCCACAGGTACCTCACAAGTCTTATCCCTGCTGTTGAGAATGAGTACAATATGACCCCCATCTCTGTATGGGAATAGCCACAGAATGCAGCATGCTGAAGAGGTGTCCCATACAGGTGTGTCCCTAGCTGTCAGCAGCACCCTGCCAGCATCCACACCAATGGATCAATAATGACATAAACTATTGACATTAACACCTTGCACACCTACCCTGTCACCCCAGGTGAATATAATGACTTGCAACCTGGGACTGTAGGAGTGACACAATGTACCAGCCTGCTACGGATGGCCTGCATCACTACCAAATGCCCTACAGTCCTCTGTCAAAGGCCTGTGTCGCACCCATACTGCTGATGTATGTTACCTCATGGATTCCCAAATAACAACATAACACAGTCCACAGAATGCAAATGCAAGGCCATGTTGACAAATCCCAGTAGCATGTCTACCATGTCCTACTGCATGAACTGTGGACCAACCTCTAAATACTGCTGGGATGAAATGATAACTATAGGGATACTTATAAGATAACATTTGCATAATGTTCGGAAGAGGATAGAATAACAGAGGGGGGTTGAAGCATGGATGCCATGGAGTGTGTGAAGTCTGAAACTCAGATGTGTGCACATACTATCCCTGCCTACAAACACAGGAATGGGTGGCTACAAACCTGCTCGTAAACCACAATGTGAAGGGTAATGACCAGAAATATGAGCTCTGCCTCTCGGCAACCTGTGTGAATCTGTACAGCTGTGAGGTATGGCCACAGCAAGATATGGCCATACTGTCACATCGATGGATGTACAAGCATGGGATCCTCAGCCACCATAGTACCAAGGTGCTGAACCATTTACACAGACCCATCAGCAAGTGTCTACAGCTCCCTCTCCATAATGGCATGATTGTGAAAGAATATGTACGCTGCAGACCACAATACCGGACACAGCTTCATTCATCATGTGTTCCTCAGGAAATTACTGCAAGAAAATATGTGTACCTGTCAGTAGTTGATGACATAAAATATCACAGTGTAAAACAGTACATATATCTGAATATCTCTGCTAACAACAAAACCATGTAACAGAGGCAGTGCAGACACAATTAGTTACAGTATCCCACTATCCTTTGCCCATTGTGACCCCATATTGTCAACCGATCTACAGATATCCTGCAGAAACAGGTTGCTAGCTGTAGGTGTAGAATCCAAATGCCTGCACTGGAGTACAACCTACCTGGAATGGATTCACACATTCAATACAGAAGGTCATACTGGGCATGCTCCCACACTTAGAGAACCGAAGCCCATGTCTGGCAAAAACAGTGGACTATACATATCTGTCAGTTGCAGGTGTTTGTGCACACACCCCACATAGCACACCAGTCATGCTTTGCACACACATCAGATAGGAATACACACATATATCCAAGGACAACACACTATAATAGGCCAAGCTTACACATGCATAGATGTGTGGAAGAGAGTGACAGACAGTGACAAAGAGCTTCCCATCATGAGGCCTGTCCCACCCAGCACACATCCAATTAACCAATACCACATGATGTGCAAATGTCAATCACTGTAGACATTTGCTTCTGGTATCCCTCAGCACTATAGTGTCTGTGGTGCTTGTGATAATTATGTAACATGACTGTACAAGTCATTATTCATCTAGCAGTTGTATATACTTTTCCTGTTAAATGTAAACCTGTGTGCGACTGAGTGTTGTGTGTGTGCTTCCAGATGAATGGTTTATGGCCCATACACACACACACCACACTCCCTATTGTCCTACTTTGGCAAGCCTGCTGATATCATTCACCTTGAAATACACCTTTGGGGAAGAAGTAGCCCTATAATCTCTGTGGCGCATGCTGTAACTGCATAATGCTGTAGTGTGCTGTACTGGTTAGGTAGGAGTTTTAATCCCAGACATGGTGTGTGTGTGTGTGTGTGTGTGTGTGTGTGTGTGTGTGTGTGTGTGTGTGTGTGTTTGTTTGCCTGAGTAGGGATCAATGCTTTTTGAGGCTATTCCCAGTCAAAACACTTTCCACAGCCCTACTTTGGCAAGCCTGCTGATGTCATTCACCTTGAAAAACACCTTTGGGGAAAGAGAATCCCTATAATCTCTGTGCTGCATGCTATAACTGCATAATGCTGTAGTGTGATGTACCAGTTAGGTAGGATTTCTAATCCCAGACATGGCAATTTTGTGTTTGTTTGTCTGAGCGGGGATCAATGCTTTTGAGCCATTCACAGTCAATACACTTTCCATTGCCCTACTTTGGCAAGCCTGCTTATGTCATTAACCTTGAAATACACCTTTGGGGAAAGAGTATCCATATAAGCTCTGTGGCATTTGCTATAACTGCATAATGTTGTAGTGTGATGTACTAGTTATGCAGGAGTTCTAATCCCAAACATGGCAGCTGTGAAACTTTGTGTGTGTGTGTTTGTCTGTGTAGGGATCAATGCTTTTGAGGGCATTCACAGTCAATACACTTAACATTGCCCTACTTTGGCAAGCCTGCTGATGTCATTCACCTTGAAATACACCTCTGGGGAAAGACAAGCCCTATAAGCTTCGTGGTGCATGCAATAAATGCAGTACACTGTAGTAGCAATGGGTTCACTTCAAAATACTGAAAACTCATAATACTGAGTCTCATAATACAGAAAAACATACAGGACACCAACACTGACTGTATTGCAGCAGAAATATATATCATCTACAATTATAAGCAGGGGGGCAAGCCCCCCTGTACCCCCCATGTGGGGGGCAAGTCCCCCACACCCCCTGCTACTTAAATATATCAACTATGAGATCACACTTCACAGAAGAAAATAGCAAATATACCATTACATGCTTCATGACTGCCTGTTGTAACCTTAGTCATGTTCTCTTTTAATGTACTGTACTGCAACATAACTCAGCTTAGTGTAGTGAAGTGTGATCTCGGAGTTGATCTATGTAAGTAGCGGGGGGGGTGCAGGGGGGTTTGCCCCTGCTTATAGTTGGTTTAGACTGATATGGTTTATCTTTTCTTTGTTTCTGTATGTATTTCTGCTGCAATACAGTCAGTGTTGGTGTCCTGTATGTTTTTCAGTATTATGATATTCAGTATTATGAGTTTTCAGTATTTTGAGCTTTCAGGATTTTGAGTTTAGGATTTTGAGATTTAGGATTTTGAGCTTTCGGGATTTTGAAGTGAACCCAGTAGCAATATATAGTTAGGTAGAGGTTTGAATTTCAGCACTGTCAAGTGTGTGTGCTTGCCATCAGTATCCTGTGTCATGGCAGATGTGATTGTGTAATAACAGGACTCATTGTGGGATGGGTTTTGCAAATTTCTTATACTGAGGACCTATTATATGTCACAATGTCCACCTTACAAGGACAACAGATGTCAAACAGCAGAGAGGCTGGTGTAGACAATCCATACCCCTACATGTGACATTATGGATTGGGGAACAATATAGGCAACCCTTGTATTACCCAGAGAACACTCTCCACCCATACACAAACACACTTGGCTAGGCAACAACCACTATGTTGGCAGTTACCTGCATATTGCCCACAGATAGTAACCATGGTGTGATTGCAGTGGATTACAGAGGACATGGCACCCTGTTCAATCCCTACAATGGACAAATAATTGCTTACAGTAGTCACTTTACTATGTTCCCCACTGGACGCCTGCAACAACTCTAGAGTCATTAAATGTAACCCACAAAGGAAATACAATGCCTTATACACATGCCCTATATGGACAGATGCCACTAACACCAGTGAATACCTGTATCATGCTGTCAATGTAGGTGCAGGATCAACCTCAGTTTCATAGCCAGTTCTCACCACATGAGGTCAGGAATGCCACATCAGATGATAACAATCTGTCCACACAACATGCTCCAGACACACCCAGGTACACT
>NC_056728.1:376965521-377052489 GCF_019279795.1 Protopterus annectens
TATCTGTCTGTCCTCTGTACAGATGTGCAGATGTCAGGCATCCTTCTTGGCTGCTTACAGGCAATCTATACTTGACTGACACTGACATGTCTGCCCAGCTGTGTTATGAATGCAACAGCTACGAATCCACATCCTGTATGCACCACATGCCATGGATACTTCAACTACACTACCACAGTCAACAGAACATGCTTGGGTACAGGTCTCCAACACAGACACTAACCATATTATGTAATACATGTTGTATACATGTCAACTGGAGCACCTCACTGGACCTCTGCAAGAGGCAACCAGATGATTGGATGTTGCATGTAACTCTCACCCTCAAGATCACCCCTGTGGTATCTGTTGATAGATGGCCTGCTGGCACATGGCAGGTGGCATGATACCACTGTACACACATCCCCTACACTTCCCATCTCTCCATGGACAATAGCCTGGTACACACCTATGAACACCTGCACCGATGGACCCCAGTACTGACAAATGTGTGCGTGTGCATTACTGAGAATAACAGTGTCTGTGTGTTTATAGACCTGTAGTTGATATTACCCTGAGGCCCTTCACACCCACCGCACCCCCCATTGCCATAGTTAGATGTGGCTGCTGCTGTACCGGACATTACATGTACCTTGTTACACTCTTCTCCCTAAGAGCTACCTGGGGCTTGCAATACCAGCACAACACTGTTGTACAAATGGTTTGATAGGCATGGGATACCCTCTGAGTTCTGGCAAGTGTGTGTATCTGTGCATGTTCATAGGTTCATAGGTTCATAGGTAGGTACTAGGCTATTGTCCCAAGGGCCTACGTAAGCCTAGCCAACAAGGTTCCCTGGCTTATGCCACCCAAGAAAGTTATTTTCCTGTGCCACTGTTGAGAAGAGACACAGAAGTGATCCCCGGGGTGTATTTCCTATTTCCCATCCACTCATCAAGATTTTTCTTGAAGAGTGCTAATGAAGAACTTTGCTTGACATAGATGGGTAGCCTGTTCCAGAGTATGGGAAATCTCTGGGACAGGAATCTATCCCTCCTGCACGTCCTGTTTATTGTGGTGACAAGGTTTAGGTCCCTAGAGCATGTAGCTTGGAGGGATTGGGATTTCTTTAGGTGTAGCATGTCCAACAGCTCTGGGTTTGACATAGCTTTATATGTTAGGCAGAGATCACCTCGGAGTAGGCGATATGCTATGGAGTAAAGCTGGAGTTTCTTTGAGATGGTCAGTGTAGGGCATTTGTTTGAGGCCAGTAATCCTCTTTGTGAGGTACTTCTGTGGCCTTTCCAGCTGCTGCAGATGTCTTGTGAGGTACATTCCAAAAGGGGCATTGTACTCCATAATGGGTCTAATGAGTGTCAAGTAGAGAGGAACAATGACCTTTTTTTTCCTGGATGAGAACCCTTTTATGATGAGGTGTGCCATGTAGAAGGACTTCCTGACTACTGTGGCGATGTGACTATCAAAGGAGAGACTACTGTCCACCTGTGTCCCAAGGTCTCTTATCACACATTCGGTGTTAACTAGATTGCTGCCTATGTGGTAGTTCATGGGTACAGAGATTTTACCAAAGGGGATGACACTGCACTGTTTGGCATTGAGCTTGAGGCCATGGCTCTGACACCAGGCATCTGTCTCATTGAGGCCCTTCTGTAGGATGTCCACATCATTTGGGGATTTGACTATGGCTCCTAGTTTGCAGTCATCTGCGAACTTCATTAGCCAGAGGCCTTCTGTGTTAGCCTGTACTTCAGAGAAGTAGATACCAAACAGGAGAGGTCCCAGGATGGAACCCTGTGGTACTCCACTTGTCACTGCTTTGAGGTCAGATTTGGAGTCTGCAACTTTTACAGTGTGGGTTCTGTCAGTGAGCCAGTTAGCAACCCATCTTGTGACATAGGGATGTATACCTAGTTTACTGAGTTTAGCTATAATTCCAGAATGGGGGATGGTGTTGAAAGCCTTGGCGAGGTCAAGATAGGCTGTGTGAATCACCTTACCCTCATCTACGGCTTTGGTGACTGCCTCAAAGAAGTCAATCAGGTTCAGGAGGCATGATCTGCCTTTCAAAAATCCGAACTGGGTGGGATCCAGAGATTGGAGGTTACCAATGTCTTTGTTAATGAGTTCCATGATGATACGTTCCATGGCCTTGCAGACCAGGCTCGTCAGGCTAATAGGTCGATAGTTCCTGGGATCAGTGGTGGCTCCCCCTTTGTGGAGTGGGATAACTGTTGCTGTGTGCCATTCAGTGGGCACAAAGCCTGATGCGAGGCTATCATTGAACATGATGCTTAAGTGGGGAGCCAGTTTGTTCTGAAGTTTGTATTAAACGCAGCCTGGGATGTTGTCCGGTTCCATGGATGCTGTGTTTTTGGCTTTAGAGAGTGCAGCTTTTACCTGTGTAGTTATGATTGCAGGGACTCTGCATTCTTCCTGTATGGATATGGGCCCTTTGGAGGTGGGGGGGGGGTAAAGTTAACACTGAACCTATCTGCCAGGATGTTGGCAATATCAGTTGGTTCTGTAATTTTCGTGCCATTGTGCTGTAACTCAAAGCAGATTTTGGTGTTGCCATCGAGATTCTTGGCATAGCTATAGAATGCTTTGTGGTTGTCCTTAGAATTAGTGGTGATTTTGTTTTTGCAGTTAGCTTTTGAGGATCTTATAAGGCATCTCAGCTTCTTACTGAGGCTGACCAGGGAGCTCCTCCACTCATGGGGTTTTACTCTCTTTTGCAACAGTTTCTTCCTTCTGTTGTCCAGTTTGTTTATGGCAGGGGATCACCAGATTGGCTTCCTTTTTTTGGAGGATAGCATCTTGGTTCTGTTTGGGATAGCATGATCCATGCACTCGTGTAAGTGCTTATAGAGTGCATTTGTGTAGGGTTCAGCCATCGTAACTGTATTGTCCATCTGCATGTGTGTCATGAAGTTCACCACTTCTGTCTTAAGAAGCATGAAGTTGGCTTTGGAGAAATTTGTTATCATGGTTTCCTTAATGGGGGTGGGGGCGGGGATGTGGATATCAAGGGTGATTAGCTTATGGTAGGATCGGACCAACGAGGAGTTGACTTCAGGTGTGGAACACCGGTCACTCATGTTGGTAATGACTAGGTCTAGGATATTGTTGCCCCTGGTGGGGGTGTGGATAAGTTGATCCAGGGCATTGGAGTTTATGAATTCCAGAAAGCGTTGAGCTAAGGAGTTGGTACATGAGTAGTTTTCCCAGTTAATGGTGGGGTAGTTGAAGTCGCCCATTATTAGGGTGTTTGGTTGAACCCTAATATTTTCCAGTACATCAGGAAAAGAGGAGTGGGAATCCTGGAACATGGTGGGGGATCTGTAACAAGCTACAATTTGGATTGCAGTTTTGCCCAGAGTTAGTTGCACTTGGATAACCTCGGATGCATTATGCTGAGCAACTAGCCTGGAAGTGTGGATATCCTTAATGAATATGGACACACCTCCGCCTTTCGTGTTTCGGGCTGGGTTACATGGCCGAAAAGTGTGGTATGAGTTATAGCCTGGTAGTTTAGGAGTGCTCTCTGGAGCCTTGAACCAGGTCTAAGTCACTGTGCAGATATCGATGTTCTGCATTTTAATGAGTGCCTTGAGTGAGTGCATTTTGAGATTTAGACTTCTAGCATTGAATAGCATTACCCTCATTTTTTTGGGTGTGTATATGTGTATAAATGTGTGTGTGTATATATGTGTGTGTATATGTGTGTATATTTGTAGGACACAACATTCTGAGGCCACATTCTCCTAATACAATATGCCTTGCCACACAGTATTAGGGATAGTGATGTTGCTGGCACTAGGAGAGCCATGACAATGCATCACCCTACTATCCATGTGGCATGTGCATTAGATGCATATCCCTGTAGTAGCACTCTTGAGATAGTCAAGGAGTTGTATTGCAGTCCTGGTCAATGTGTGATGGTGGGTATTTCAGAGTGTTATCATGAGTTTCAGTGTGTACAATATCCACTGTGGAGTGTGGGTGCTGGGTATACTGTCTTTACACCATGGTACCCCTAGTACATGTCCCATGTTCCACTATACGGAGACCACAGTCACCATCAACCATACAGGTAACTGATAACACTATCCAGCCCAGTTATGCATGTGCTGGGTGCAACTTATCTGTAACTGAATGGACACACTGACAAGGTATAGGAATTATAAGCCCAGGTCTATCAGATGTGGGTATGACTGTTATGTATTTGTCACTGTGTATATGACAGTATGTCATACTATGTATTGTCCATAAACAACCAGTACATCCCCATTACCATACTGTACAGGCCTGGGGATGTTCTTCATGTAACATGTAACCTGGAACACACCTCATCCTAAAGGCTGTGTGGTGTGTGCAATTAAGGCCACACACATCAGTACCACTACATACCTAGGTAGAGGTTCTATTCCCAGTGTTGACAAGTAAGAGTGTGTGTATATGTGAAGGAATCTACTTCCATTTGCAGAATATACATGTCCCAGGAGGTCATCTGTCTGAGAACTGCCTTGCAAATGCTAACATTTCACAGGTATCATCCTGTGGAAATACATTCCATCACAACTAGTGGTAGATGTGTAAATGCCCTCTTCCCCACTGTATAGGTGTACAGCGATACTGGGGTTGGTATATATAGCTGGGTGTGGCTCTTGTGGACACAGCCACCATCATTGCAGTTACTGTTGAGTGTATCCCCCTGCTTAGCTGGCCATAATACTGTACAGTTCATGTTAACAGGTTAAGTAGTCGTCTATCACACTATCTCCCATTCTACGGCACCTCTCACCCTCCAAAGTGTAGGGCTGTGCCACCCAAACCAGCACACCTATATTTACTGAGTTGAGGATTGCACTACATTGGGGAAGGGGACATATACCCTGCCAGTACCATTGTCAATGACATTAAACTAGCAGACTGCTTATTTACCAATGTGTTGTTGTGCCTATTCTGTCTTGGTGGAATTACATAGGCTAAAATGGGTTCCTTGCACAGGAACATACATCCATGTGTACAGTATTCTCTGTGTATTGCATCAGCACTAAAGCCTCTGTGTGTGTTATACACAAAGATGTGCTGTGTACCACCCAGTACACTTACCATTTTCCACCGTAGAAGGGCTTCTGACATCAGCCACCATGCACTCACTTGTATACACCACCCCCAGACCTATCGGCCATGCGGCACATGCAGTAACTGTTATACAGACCTGTGACATGTGTTCAGCATATGGCACAGTCAAGGTGTCACCAAAGTGCCAAACCCCTTGTAGGATGCAACAGCAGACCATCATCCTGCTGACACATGGACACCTACAACATGGAATACATTATGGAGATCACAATCACTCATTGTTAATAACAGCTATAATGCATTATGGCTGGACGGTTACACTTCCTGACATGTAAGCATTAAACTTTACTTCTGACAACATGTTACATAGCATTACATTGGTACACTGTAGTATGGTCACTCTGTACATCAAAACCATATTAGCCTGTCCCTGCATCGATGTCATAGATGACAGGGATGTGGCACAGGTATCATCATATGCACAGGGTATGTTGTTGGTTTGTCAGAGACCTAGGTTAAGCCATATGTTTGACACCATGTGTGCGAGTGAGGGGGGGTTAATTATTAATATGGCTGTGGTGATGTGGTGCGTGTAGGTATGGGGTTGCCCTAGCTGTGTCGGTATTGTTTGTGTGTATGCATACACACAGTTCTGACATGTGGCTGCCCCTATACAGGGGTTTGTTGGACAGCTGCAGACCATACCTGGCAGGGTGTGCAGTTCACCATCTCCAGCCATGGACATGAAAACTGTGCCTGCCAGGGGTTCCATGGGCACCACCAAGTACAAGCCACAATATGCTACTCTCTCCTGATGATGACATATGTCTGCTGGATCTGGGTCCTTCTTTGGACTGGCCAGGGCCATGTGCACGTGGCCTGTTGTGGTGTGGACAGCACCCCCCTGCAGTGCTGGAGCTGGTACTGCCACTACAGGAGTGGCTCTGTGTTCTGGCACATCCACGTCGACCTCCAGCTGTTGGTGTTGCTGGCCTATGTCCACGTGGCCATCGCACCATTCCCACCATATGCTCAAGCACAGACATTCCATGGTCGAGTCCCACCATCTCATCTATCCATGACCTCTGAAATATAACAGAGGGTACCTGCAAGATCATGGATGTATAACAGCTGAATGAGTAGCCCTCTGCAGCTTCAGAGCCTGTCTGGTGTACTGTTCCATACATGCCTGCACCTCCATGATGGCCTTGAAACATGCTTCTGGTGGTACCAGATGTGGCACTTCTGCTAGGGACCTGATGACCAGCAGCCCTCCAACGAGCACCCCTGTACATCTGCCTATGTGGTACCCCACTGGACATCTGGCTATGGCTACTGTGTCCAGACACATGTGTCATAGATACCACACTGTCCTGTCCCATGCCATGCCACCATCCGCCAACTGTCCCTCAGGTATGGCCACTGGTGATGGGGTATGTATATGCAATGTGACTATGTGTGGAAATGAGGTGGATAACAGTGGGATGTCAAAAGATGATGCAGCTTCAGCCTCTGACAACCCCACCTGTGCCTCAACACACCTATCATCATTTTCAGTGTCTGTATTTACACCAACATCAGATTGCCTGCAGGAGGGACCCTGACCCACCTCGCCACCTGTGAGGGGAAAACAAGAAATGCACTTTAAGACCTGTACGTCATTGCTTAACAGTATACACACACACACACACACACACACACACACACACACACACACACACACACACACACACACACACACACAAACACATTCTACATACATTTTATTTATTTATTTATTTCAGTTTGATGACCGGGGAGTTCCACTGGGCTCAGGACCCCATTTTCAGTGGAGGCCCGGGGAGAAAAGCTCCACATTACATAATAATATAAAAGATAAACTAAAAGAAAATACAAAAAATAAAATTAAATTTGGTTCAAAGATACAGATACATGAAGATGCAACAGTCAGCCCAAGTGATAAGAATACTGGTAGATTGTGAAACAGAGACATTAAGAGGTATAGTATTTACATAAACATATGAGTTGTGTATTGACATATTGACATATGAGTCATATATTGACATATGAATCATATATTGACTTGGTTGGTTACAAAGGTTACATAGAGTCTGAGTCATTGTTATGGCAGAGTAGTAGAACAAGCATAAATGTTAGGGAGGGGAATAATGGGAGAGCAAACTATTTACAATACATACATATATACACATGACAACAGTAGACAGAAAGTAAATCCAGGAGCAAAGTTGATGGTAGTAGGAAATAGTATAGAAATACAGTTAGTGTGTGTGGAGTAAAAGTCTAGGTGGGAAAAGTGCAGTTGCACTTCCACCTAGAGAACAAGTAGGAATGGAGTAGGGTTTTGAAGTTGTCAGAATTTTCTGTCATTCGTAAAGAAGGAGAGAGAGAGAGTCCCACTTTTTGGCTAAGGAAAAAGATAGGAGGTACTGCCCGGCAGGTTGCTTTGGTTTGTGGACAGTGAGTAGGTTTAGGTGAGCAGATCTAAGTGGCCTGTTAGGGGTGTATGGTTGTAGGATGTTGGATAGCGCAGGACATTTAGAGGGGTTAAATAATAGCCTGTGGGCAGTGGTAAGTTGGTGGTAGTCTAGAAGGTTGGGAAGTTCTAGCCAGTTTAGTGAGCGGAGTGCAGAGCAATGGTGGGAGAAGTGTTTGGCTTTGATGGCGAATTTTGAAATTTTATTATAACAACTTTCCATTTTTGAGGAGATGGAGGCAGATAAGTTGGTTAATAGAGGGGCACCATATAATAGTGATGGAAGAAGATAGGTAGTGGCGAGGGTTTGAGTAGAAGAAGGAGAAAGATAGTGGATGTTTCTATATAACAGGCCTAATTTTTTATGTGTTTTCTTGATGTTGAGATGAACATGTGTGTCAAATTGTAGGTTTTCATCTATGGTGACCACAAGGAGTTTGGCATAGGGAACAATTTCTATGGTTGAGTTATTGTGGCTTCTAATTTGGAAGGACTGTTTGTCAAGAGGGAAGGATTTTGAGGGGGGAAGAGTAGTATTTTGGATTTGTTAGCATTTAGAGCTAGGTGGTTTTGGAGCATCCAGTTCACAGTGGTGGTGAAGGCAGTTTGGGTGTGTGCTAGAAGTTCAGGGAGGTTGGTGGCACAGCAGATTAAAGTGGAGTCATCGGCGTATTGTACGATTTTGGTGTTTGGGATGGCAGAGTGGAAGTCGTTGATAAAGATGCTGAAAAGCAAGGGGCCAAGAATGGAACCTTGGGGAACTCCAGTGGGGTAGGAAGGAAGTTAGAGGTGCCTTTCCTCCATTTTACAGCTTGAGATCTATTGGAAAGGTAACTTGAGAACCAGGATAGTGTATTGTGTGAGAGGTTGAGGTTAGCTAGGTGGCTAAGGAGATGAGAATGGGAGACAGTGTCGAAAGCCTTAGAGAGATCTAGTAGGACTGTTAATACTATTTTACCAGTGTCACGGGCACAATTGACTATATCAAGGAATGAAAGTAGAGCAGTTATAGTGCTATGACCAGGATGGAAACCATGTTGGGTGTGAGAGAGGAGGTGGTTTTCAGTAAGGAAAAGCATTAGCTGAATGCGAACGCATTTTTCCAGTATTTTAGAAATTGGGGAGAGGATGGCTATGGGGTGATAGTTTGAGGTGTTGTTATTTATACCTCCTTTATGGAGAGGGTGTATAAAGGCAGCATGCCACAGCTTGGGGACGTATGATTCCTGTATGGATCTGTTGATTAGGATGCTAATGGGGAGGGCGATTCCATCTGCGGCAATTTGTAAGACTTTAGATGGAATGTTATCTGGGGAATTAGAGCAAGGTTTCAGTTTGCTGAGAAGTTTTTCTGTATATGAGGTAGAGACTGGATTGAGTTGAAAAGTGGGGGTAGGGTTGGGTTTGGAGACTGGGGTTGAGTGACTGAACTGTGAGGATGGGTTATTAGGGAAGGACTTATTTAGTTCAGCTATAGAATTAATAAAGGAGGAGTTGAAGAGTGGCAATTTCTGGGTCGGACTTGATAGTGCCAGGGCAGGGATTATTTTTGGTGCCTGGGTTGAGAAGTGAATTAATGGAATTCCAGAATTTTTGGGGGTTTTTAGGGTGGTTGGCTTGGAGAGTCATAAAATAGGATTTTTTGTCTTTGGATATATGTCTTTTAGTAAGGTTGCGGAGTTGCTTATATTGAATTAGGGTCTCTGGTTGTTTATTGTGCTGAGATAATTTCCAGCATTTATCTCTCTGTTGCATGAGTTTTTTGGTTTCCCTAGTTAACCATGATGCAGATTTGGATTTGATTCTTATAGTTCGAGGTGGTGCATGGGAATTAAGTACATTTAGGAAAGTAGAGTTAAAGGCCTCGACGGCGCTGTCGAGTGGTAAAGTCTTTAGATTGTTCCAGTTAGTTTGTTTAAGGGTATTAGAGAAGGTTAGAGGATTGAAGTTTGTTAGGTGGTGTGTATGTAGGTATTGGTGCTGGAGGGGAGGAGACTGGGTTGCTCGGTGGATGAAGGCAGGCTGGTGGCCACTGAAAGAGTCGGGGAGGATTCCAGAGTCCAGGATGTTGTTAGGGTGGGTAGCTAGGATCCAGTCAAGTGTAGATCCTGGAGGATTGATCTTGTTGGGTCTAGTGATAGAGTTGGTTAATTGAGTGAAGTTGAAAAGATTGATAGCTATGGCTGGGTTATGGTTATTAATTTTGTTCCAATCTATATTAACATCTCCTAAGATGTAGGTCTCTAGGTTAATATTAGTTGAAGTCCATTGGAAGATTTCTTCAAGGGTGGTAGTATTGTTACCTGGGGGAACATAAAGGGATATAAAGCAGATACTTTTATGAATATTCATTTGTAGTAAACCTATGACTAGTTCTGCATTATTAAATTGTGGAATGGGGTTTGGATATGGAATAATGGGGAGTATATTGGAGAATGTCAAGGCCACTCTTCCACCTTTTCTGTTTAAGTGATCAGATCGAAGGACTTGAATGCCAGGGGGTAGGATTTCTGAGTCAGAGATGGTAGATTTTAGCCAAGTCTCAGAGATGGCTACAATGTCTGGAAGGTTGTGGTGAAGCCAGGCATGGAAAAGAGTGGATTTATTTCTTAGACTTTGGGCGTTGAGAGTAACTATTTTTAGGCTTTTAAGATTAGTGGGTTTGGCACATTTTGGGGGGATGAGATTGTTAATGGTGCTAGGTCCAGGGTTTGGGTGGATATCACCTGATAGAAATAGGTGGAAGAAAAAGGGAGATAGTAGGAGATTTAGCTTGCCTTTAGACTGTTGTGCACAGTAGATCAGAGCTTTAGGGAAGTAATGCTTTGTAGAGGTGGGTAAGATATTTGGTTTAAAGTAGTGGAGAGGATTGGGCTGTAGTAAAGAGGATGATATGTTATGGAAGTGAGTTGTGGTGGGGTTAGAAGGTGGAATGGGAGTTGAACGGTGGGACAGAAAAGAGGGGGGAAGAGGAGAGGAAGTATAGGAGGTAGTAAAGTACTGTGGAATTAGAATTAAGAGAGTGATTAAAGGGATTTGTAGTGTGTGAAGGAGTGGAGAATACATAATGTAATGGGTTAAGTATGAAAGATAGGGAAGTATGGGAAGTTTAGTGTAGGTAGGGTAAAAGAGAGAGAGAGAATGCAGGGGTGTAAGTGTAGTTTGATGTGTGTGTGGAGTGGTTTTAATTAGTGGGAGGATAGGAGGAAGTAAGTGTAGGGAGTGGCCTATAATTGATGGAAGGAGTGGAGAAGGGTGAGAAGGCCAGTAATTGGTGTGAATACAGAGGGGAGGAATTTACTGGAGAGATAAATCTATGGGCAGTGGGGGTGGGTGGGATTTGGTGGTAGGGTAGGGGAGCGGAGTGAGCCCGCAGGGCAAACGGAGTGGGTAGAGACAAGATAGTGGAACAGCTCAGGATGAACAATCAGTAGATTGCTGATTGCTCAGGTAGGTGAAAGCGCAGGTGAGTAGAGAATAATAAGTAAAGTAGTAATGTTCAGAGGAGGAAAGTGGTGGTTACAGAAGAGCAAAGGATGTGTGAGGAAAAGATAAAAACAAGGTATGGGCAGCAGAAAGTAATAGAAGAAATATATAGGATAGCAGGAACAGGGTATAGGCAGCAAATGTAGAAAATGTGAGTTATAGGATAGTAGGTTAGGATAATGGATGGTACTGGACGAGTGGGCCACCTAGTGGGCAGGGAATTAATACAGTAGACGTAAGTGTCTGGGAAAGGCTGCTCAAGGGCTAGATACTAACTATGAGTCAGCTAAAGGAGGCAACAAAAGAGGGAGTAAGGGTCTGTAATCTAATACTGAGTACAGAGAAGGGTATGGCTGCTGGCAGTCCTGGCTAGGAGCTAACAATTATAAGCTACAACACATAATACTATTAAATGTCAGCTTTTCTGCCAGTATTAGGAGAACACATACTTTCTTCCTTCCTTTCTTGGCAGAGCACAGGGATGAAACCGCAGGTGATATGGAAGGGTCCTGAGATGCCAGATACTCAAATTCTTAGCCTCAAGTGGAAGGAAGGCAGCTGGAGAGCAGAGAATACTGAGGGAGCAAGATTTCTTCCATCCTTTCTTGGCAGAGCACAGGGGTGAGACCGCAGGTGATATGGAAGGGTCCTGAGATGCCAGATACTCAAATTCTTAGCCTCAAGTGGAAGGAAGGCAGCTGGAGAGCAGGGAATACTGAGGGAGCAAGATTTCTTCCTTCCTTTCTTGGCAGAGCACAGCGATGAGACCGCAGGTGATATGGAAGGGTCCTGAGATGCCAGATACTCAAATTCTTAGCCTCAAGTGGAAGGAAGGCAGCTGGAGAGCAGGGAAAACCGAGGGAGCAAGATTTCTTCCTTCCTTTCTTGGCAGAGCACAGGGATGAGACTGCAGGTGATATGGAAGGGTCCTGAGATGCCAGATACTCAAATTCTTAGCCTGAAGTGGAAGGAAGGCAGCTGGAGAGCAGGGAATACTGAGGGAGCAAGAAAAGGTTGAAAACATTGGGGCCAGGAGCGCACAGTAGCCAGGGATGTCCTAGGTATTAACATCAACCCTCCCTCCACCCCACCAGACAGCCAGATAGCACTTACAGACAAAGTAACCCCCCACACACGCAAACTTACAGGTGAGGTTGCAGAAAGATATTACACACAGACCTCTCATTACCCATCTGTCAACATGCATGACATATGGCACTCAACAGCATGCAGTGCTAGTCAATCCCTGTTAGCAACATTATACATCTCTGTGATGCATGGGTTGTATTAGTAGGTGATGTCCCTTCCCCTGGAACACACTGCACCCATGTACACAGTATTGCTGTGCACCTGTTCGGCACCCTGGCATGTACTGTGAACTATACCTCACAGGTGTACACACCATTGCTGAATGTGTATATGCATGTCAGTTATGTTTGCTCTGCTGCTCACAGTCCCTATGTGTTTGTCCAACACATACCTGGGATGATATATGGACAGATGTAATTTCTTAATGCCATATGTCAAGATTTACAGATCTCATCATCAATTACACTGACAACCTTCAAACCTTACTGTGGCTATGGGGAGGGTATACACCCTTATTGATATGGCACCCTCTTACCTGATATGCCATGGGGCCGCATTACTGCATATGTTAACATTACACAAACCTGATATGTGACATATGACCTGTGCAATCAAATGCAGTATCAAACAAATGTGTTAGTTGTGCATATGCTGATTGAGATGCATACATTTTGTGGGTGCATATGTGTGCACACCCTTATCATGATGGTTTGTTGCACCTACTGTTATGTGTACTACAGCAGTCACTATTCCTGGAAGGGGTATACTAGCATGGGCCAGCTGCATTTGCCAGTATTTGGTCACTCTGCCCTACGAATGTCCCCCAACTCTGCATGATTCCAAGGTCAACTCATATGCACAGCCCTTGGAGGTCACACAGTACCATCACTATTGCTGTGGAGTCAAGGACATGTCTGCTACAATTCATAACCTTGACTGTGTGCAGATACAGCCAGTCTTAGTGGGCTTTGGATTTCTGCTTCAGTGCACTGTTGTGTTTCAGGATGACACCCCCTCCCCATCCTCACCCTTTTTGAAGATGCTTGACGACTATGGCCTACACATCTGTGTCATTTTGCAGTGTCCCAAACTCTGAACACCATGTGTACTGGCCTAGTCCCTGCTAATGAATGGCAAACATACAGGTGTACACTGGCACCAGCAAGGTACAGATGGGGATGCTGGGCCTGAGGTGGGGTGAGGTGTTGATTGTGTAGCACATGTATCTTAATCGATAATGTCTGTAGGTTTCCAACATGGCCTTGGTACAGCAGTACACATTGCAATGCATGCCTTTGGGGGACTTTTGCTGTTATGCATATGCTACCTGTAGAGAGGCCTGGCTGATGTTTCCTGTGGTACAACTGTCCTATCTAATTACCCTAACCCATGAGCCACACTTATGCAGAGTCCAGGCAATTGCCAACACAGGTACTGCGCAGCCAGTACTTGCCAGACATTCCTGCAACTCCCTCAGTGTTGTGGCATGTTACTAGGCAGCCTGCATGACCAGTTTGCAACATGTGTCATCATCTGTCTTGGATGGCCATCTGTTTCTTTTCTACATTAATCCTGTCCCATACATCCTTGCCACATACATGACTGTCTGCACTGTTTGCCATGGTATATGCAATGGTGAGGTAAGGCTACATATCCAACTCCTGGGTGCTACCTATTGGGTATGGGATCCATTCCATGGCTTGTAAGATGTGTGCAAGCCATGGCTGCCTCTGTTGCAGGTAAGCGGGCACATTTGATGGCCAAAGCTCTTGAAAAGCAGACCATTTTTTGGTGTGACATTGAGGACCTCTACTTGCTGGAAGGTCCATATTCATGAAGAATGCATGCTGTCAGTACCTCAAAAGCTGCTTCTACAATATGTTATCTGGAGTGCATGTATACATATGCTTCCAGTGTTTATGAAGGTATGTATTCCCCATATTTGCTGTCCTAAGATAGGATTCCATATTACACATTCATTGCTCATGTTAGGACCACATTGCAGGTTGTAAGGGTTGTGGTATGCAGTATTGTGATATGTCGTAGCATAGATCTGTAACAGTTGCCATTATAATAGTGGTATATACAGTGTTGTAGCACTGTATAAGGGTGACGTTTCAGACATGTCCCTACTGTAGGCCATTTATCCCACCATTAAGTTCATCTCTGTGCACACATCTTTCAATGACAGGTTGTTAGTTATATTGCAGGACTCTTACATACCCTTCAGATATGCCACCGTGGTGACCACTATGATGTAATGCAGTTAACAGCAACAATACGTGAACATGTACAGCATGCATTATAGGTAGGTGTGTTAAATGTGTGCATGGAATATACCATGGCCATAAAATGACTGGTGTATTGGCAAACCTGAACAAACACCATACTCACCAGCTACAGGCTGCTGCCCCAGATGTATACCAGAGGGACCTACATAGATGTGTGAGAGATGTAATGTCAGTATCCACATATGTGGCATTGGGACAGGGTGGAAGCAGCATTACAGTACATCAACAGTCCAAACCCACAATACTACAGATTATGCACATCTGTTTATTACTACAACACAGCAACAGACTATATATATTTCATCTCATATATGCATGATTAAACTCTACAGATGTAGATGGATATGCAACAGTGGTCTACTGATGTGCCGTGTGGCCTTACCTGCATGCTCCTCAGCCATTGTGTGGGTAGCACCCACCTCCACTATGCTCTCTGCTGGGTCTTGTGTTTGCGGGTGGGCAGGTACCCCGAGGCTGGCAAGGAGCTCCTCAATATGTGTCAGGTGGCTGGATGGCATGATCCCCCCTATTGCAAGCTGGTCCCCCCTAACCACAGCAGCATGCCAACGGGCATGGTGGAATAGATCAGTGCAGCGATGTTGGACCTGCTCATAACTGCGGTTATGCAGGCCAACATCATTTACCCTGTGGACAAGATCATTCCACAGGGTGATCCTCTCCTGCAGATCATGGGCTGTATGCCCAAACAGGGTGTGGTAGTGCTGCACTAGGTATGTGATGATGACTTCATTCTCCTGGGATGTGTAAATCAGAAGTCTCTCCCGAGACATTGTGCCTGAAAGCCATAAAGAGGCAAACAGGTCTGAAGACTTCATACTGCATGAATATAATAGTTGTTAATACACATCTTTGTCTCCCCCCCACCATATCTGCAACAACAATCTGATCACACAACTCAACGGGTATGTCTACAGCAGCCCTACTGTTGGGACATATATCATATTCTACAACAATTTGTGCAATGTGTTTGTAGTCATGTTCCATGTTGAAACACTATCATTGGTGGCCTGTTACAAACAATGTCACCTGCATGCCATTGTAAGGGCCACTATGGTTCCATATATGCATGTGTTCTGTTTGCTATGTGACTGCTGCACATCATTGTTTTGTGTTAATGGGGATATTTATGCATGCTGTTAGACATAATCCTGGAATGTGTGGACTATTACTACCTACATATGCTCTATAACAGTGACACAATAGCTTGTTTGGGAAGACAGTTGTCAGCAGAACAACATATCCTACCTCATCTGGCCATGTTACCAGGCCACAGCACATCTGGGACCCACCCTGGGACCTCATCATCTGTTGGTCCTGCACTAACTTCAGATGGAACCACCTCAGGGGATGGTATTCATTCCCCCCTGGGAGCACACACAGACAGGATCCTGTCACCTGAAGTCAGGTCTAGGGTCTGGTGCATAGGAAGTTCCATAGAGACTTGGGGGGTGTGCAAAAGCACCTTGAGGCCCTCAGTACACAATCACAGGGTCCGCATGCTCCTCCTGTTCAGCCCCCAGCCCAGGCACCTTCAGGGCCATGAAGATGATGTTGTGACTGCTCATGGGTGGGGACCTTGATCCCATTGTTTCCATATGGGGGCTCATGGGCTTCCACATTCCAAACAACACTCCCCATCCAAGGTGTTTACCCACCACATGTGTCATATACTGCCCCTGTACGCTGTCTTGTTTGTCTTCCAACCCAAGCTACCTCCCCAAATATACCTGCTATCCTTCCGCAAAATACCAATCCCACCTTCACAAACAAGGGCAATGTGTTTCCAGCATGGAGTTCACATCAGGCATAACTGTCCATTTTGCACCCACATACTGCTGTATATATATATATATATATATATATATATATATATATATATATATATATATATATATATATATATATATATATATATATATATATATATATATATATATGTATGCGTGTGTGTATTGATATGTATGATGTCCTCTCACACATATTGTGCAGCACTGTCATTCAACAGTAGAGGACATGTATTTATATAAATGTGTGTTTATATATATATATATATATGTATATTACACACACACACACACACACACACACACACACACACACACACACATATATATATATATATATGTGAGTGTGTGTGTGTGTGTGTGTGTGTGTGTGTGTGTGTGTGTGTGTGTGTGTGTGTGTGTGTGTGTACCCGCGGTAGTGGTGCTGTGGTAGCATTGTCGCCACACAGCAAGACATTGTCGCGTTCGATTCTCAGTTAGAGCGTCTTCTGTGTGGAGACATGCGTGAATGGGCGTGCCTTCGTTGAAGGTTGTGCGTCAGGGCTGGTAACTCAGCACATAAAAATCCACTACCAAACATTAGTGGACCGGAGTTCTGCTGTGGCAACCCCTAACTGGGATAAGCCGAAAGATACAACAACAACAACAACAACATGTATGTGTGTGTGTGTGTGTGTGTGTGTGTGTGTGTGTGTGTGTGTGTGTGTGTGTGTGTGTAGATATATATTATGAGTTGTATGTGTGTGTGTGTGTGTGTGTGTGTGTGTGTGTGTCTGTATATCTGTAGACATACATGTATATATCTACTACGGTTGATTGAAAACTCACTTGACTGAAAATGAAATTACTAGGACCACTTCATTGAAAGCTCACTTCACTGAAAACTTATTTCTTTGAAACTCATTTAGTTGAAAGTTATAAATGGCCTTTTCCCCACTGTAGTGTGACCCTGGAGTTAGTATATAAAGTAAGGAGGGGTGTGGGGGCACAGACCCCTACATTGGGGGGTGTGGGAGGCATAACCCCCCACATTTTATAAACATTTTAAACTATATACAGTGATACTTACAAGTGCAATGAATAACTGTTTCCAAAAGAGGATATATAACCAAGATATGTTGGGGGGCTTCGGCCCTCCACATCCCCCAATGTGGGGGGCTGTGACCCCCACACCCGCCCTTACTTTATATACTAACTCCAGGATTGCACTACATTGGGGAAAAGGCCATTTATAACTTTCAATTAAATTAGTTTCAGTCAAGTGAGTTTTCAGTCAAGTGAGCTTTCAGTGAAGTGGTCCTAGTAATTTAATTTTCAATCAAGTGAGTTTTCAGTCAACCATAGTAGACTCATATATATATATATATATATATATATATATATATATATATATATATATTTATTTATTGACATTTGTTAACCGGGTTTGTCCAATTGGGCTTGTGGCCCATTTTCAGTGGAGACCTGAGGAGAAAAGCTCCATTTATACATTTTAAGACAAGTACAATTTTAAACAATATTGATATAATAGCAGTTATAGCAAAACGATTCGCATATGTTGGGTTACATGCATAAAGCTAAAGTTGCATTAAAAAGAAGCTAAGTAACAATTTTACATTGATATAGTTCAATAGGTCAACAATAAACATTTTTTGTTTGTATAAAATTGTGCAAATGCATAGTAGACACATTGAAGAGAGAGGTGTAATGAGGTACTAAGTATGGTCCTTTTGAGGGTACATAAAGGGAAGGAAGACTAGGTAGGGCCATGGCAAGGGCAATTTCTGGAATTAAGAATATAGGCTTTTAGTTCATTTTTAAAGTGTGAGGTGTGGGAGATTGAACGTAAGTCAAGGAGAAGTTTGTTCTAAGCATGGGCAAGGGAGTGTTTGTAGAGTAGTTTGCCTACTGACCTTTTTGGGTGGTAGATATCAAGTAATTGTTGGTTAGAAGTATGGAGGGTCCAGGATGGGATGTAGATGGAGACTAAGGAAGATAGAGATGGACAGAAGGAGGGTTTATAAAGAATAGAGCGTAGCATATGAAATTGATAAGATAGCAGAAACTGGGGAAGTTCAAGCCATTGAAGAAAGTTTAAAGAAATGCAGTGGTGTTAGTTGTATGGGGAGTTAGTAATGAATCTGGCTATTTTATGGTAAGTCTGTTGCAGTTTGTTTAGAGTGGAGGCCTGGATATAAGTAAGAACTGGGGTGGCGTATAAAAGAGAGGGGAGGAGGAGTGCCTGGCCCAGGGTAAGTCTAGATGCAGGGGTTAGGACTTTTTTGTTCTGCTATAGCAGACCTAGTTTCTGTTTTTTTTTTTTTATACATTGGAGTATGTGTAGGTTGAACTTGAGTTCGTCATCGATAATGACCCCTAGGAGTTTTGTGTGGGTGTCAGGTTGGACATTTGTATTGTTAGAAGATGTAATAAAAAAGGAGGTTTTGTGATGAGAAAGACAACGGGGAAGGAAAAGTATGAGTTTGATCTTTTTGGGATTTAGGATCAATAGGTTGTGAGAGATCCATTGTTCAGTAGATAGTAGGGCCTGTTGGGTCAGGGAGTGTAGGTCAGGAATGTTATTTGAGATGGATATAAGTGTGGAGTCATCGGCATACTGAATAAGGGAGGATTCTTTGCATGAGGTGTAAAGATCATTGGTGAAGATGTTAAACAAAAGGGGTCCCAAGATGGAGCCTTGGGGAACACCAGTGGAGATGGGAAGGAAAGGTGAGGAGGATGAGAGCCATTTGACAGATTGTTCCCTGCCAGATAGGTAACTATTAAACCAGGCAAGTGCGAACGGGGATAGGTGGAGATTTGGAGTTTGGATAGTAGTAGAGGATGAGAGACAGTATCGAAGGCTTTGGAGAGATCTAGGAAGAGACAGGAAATTAGTTTATTGTTGTCTAGGGCCTATGCAATGATATGAGTGAAGGAGAGGAGGGCAGCGGTGGTGCTGTGGTGAGGATGAAATCCATGTGGGGTAGAGGTAAGTAAGCGATGTGTGAGGAGGTGATTGAGAAGCTGTGAGTGAATACATTTTTCTAATATCTTGGAGAGGGGGGACAGAATGGCAATGGGTCGGTAGTTTGAGGAGTCAGTGGAGTTTCCACCTTTATGAAGAGGGATAGTGAAGAAAGATTTCCAAACGGTGGGGACAGTTGATTCCAGAATAGATTGATTAATTAGTATAGATACAGGATAGGCAATTGAGTCAGCAGCATGTCTGAGGAATGTAGGAGATAGATTGTCAGTGGAAGGAGAGCAAGGTTTTAGCTTGAGTAGTAGAGATTTGATGTAAGTAATGGGAACTGGCTCAAAAGAAAACAAAGTTGTGTTAGTGGGACTTGGAGAGGTGGGTGTCGAAGTAGAGTTTGGCTTAGAGGTTATCAGATTTTGGATGGAAGAGATAAAGTGTTTATTCAGGAGGGTAGCTGTTTCCTGAGAGGAAGAGTTAGGGTATGGGGAGGGATTAGAGGGCTTTCCAGGATAGTGGATGTTGTTGAGAGTTGACCAAAATTTTCGAGGATTGGATTTGTTGTTAAGCTGTGCAGAGCTATAGTATAACTTTTTGTCATTAGTTGTATGTTTTTTTGCAAGGGTCCTCAGTTGCCTGTATTTTTGAAGAAAATGTGGTTGCTTAGTTTTAGTCCAGGTTTTCCAAGCATGATCTCTTTGTTTCATAAGGGACCTAGTCTCTTTGGAGAGTCAGGGAGTATGGTTTGATTTTACTCTGATCTTCCTAGAGGGAGCTAAGGAGTTTAGAGTATTCATGAAGGTGCTATTGAAAGTGCTTACAGCATTGTTTAGGGGGAGGTGTTTTAGGATGGACCAATCTATGTTGTGGAGAATGGAGTTAAATTGGGATGAATTGAAAGTCGATAGTTTTCGACAGTCTTTGATAAGGTGGGGTTTAGGAATATGGGAGTAGTGTCTTAAGATGGTGGTAGGGAGATGATCACTGAGGGAGTCAGGTAAAGTGGTGGGATTGTGGTACTGGTGGGGGGAATTGGTAAGGATCCAGTGTATGATGGAGCTGGAAGTGGAATTTTTATGGAAGCAAGTGGGAGATGTTATAAGTTGGTGGAAGCCATCTAGGTGGATACTGAGTTGGGGGGAGTCAATTGTGAGTTTGGACCAATCAATGTTGACATTACCAAGGATAAGTGTCTCATATGGTATGTTGTGGGAGAACCAGGATAGGATGTTTTCAAGAATGGGCAGATTGTTACCAGGAGGAAGGTAGATAGAGGCAATTGCAAGTTTTTTTGTGGGGATTCAGATGGCAGTTAAGGATGATGATTTCAGCTGGGAGGAAGTCAGGAATTGGGGAAGGATATGGTGAGAGGTTAAGAATGTTTGAGTAGAGTATGGCCACACCATCACCTTTTTTTACAGGTCTATCAGATCGGAAGATATTATAACCTAGTGGGAGTATTTCACTATTTGAGATTTGTGGCTTGACCCAGGTATCAGATAGGGAGAGGATGTGAGGGGTATTGAGAGCTATCCATGAGTGCAGCTCAGTGACTTTATTTGTTAGACTCTGAATATTCAATGAGTAAATAGTTAAGTATTTGGATGGAGATGATTGTTGTGACTGGGGTTGGTGACTATTAGAGGAGTAGTGTAGAGGTAGTTTTGGGGAGAGAAGAGGGGCCAGGGTTGGGATGGATATCTCCAGAACAAAGTATGTTTTTAGTGAGGAGAGAGTGTGTAGTAGATGCTAGATGGAGTTTGTACAGTTTTGACTTAGCTTTGTGGGAAGGTTTAAAAACCTGGATTATGGATAGTTTATATAGACTTGAGATAGAGGTAGTAAAGAGATTAGGGGAGATAGTAAAAGATGAAGTAGTTGGACATATGTTGTATGAGTGAGAAGCTGGTGAACATAGGAGTGGGTCAGAGAGATTGGAGTGGTAAGAGGTGGAGATAGAGAGAATAAGGAGTAGTGTAGAAGATATTAGAAAATAATACATATTGGAATAAAATATGGTTAGATACAGTAGGTAGAGAGACAGTGGTATAGAGGAAGTGGTGTTGACAAGATTGACAGATTAGTAAGGTGGTTGTGGCAATAGGCAGGAAGTGGAATTGTAGTAACTAGTGGGACAAGAAGGGGAGGGATAGTTAGGTATAAAGGTAATTGTAATGGGATGGGTGGGAATGGGGGTAGGGTAGGGGAGTGAAGTGAGCCCGAGCGAGGGCGAATGGAGCGGGGCTAGCACCCTGGTCAAGATGAAGTCATAGAAACAATCAGAAAAGATAGTGAAAAACTAGCTTGAGAGACAAGGATATAAAGTTACTAAAGGTATAGTCACCAGAAATAAAATAAAAAAAAAATAAAATATGAGATGTAATCTTACAAAAGGGCACTGGCCTCAAGCTACACAAGTAGATTTACTTGAAGCAAACCTAGTGCTGTATGGTTAAAATAAGCTACAATAGAGAGGGGCTTTGCAGGGGGAGAGAGAGGTATTACTAGCAGCTAAAAGCAGGGCAAAACATAAAAAAAGCATTTATATGTAAGAGTCTGAATCTGTAAAATAGGGCAGGTGCACTAGGAAAGGCAATTATGAGTGAGGCTAGAAATGAATTCAGGGAAGGGTAAAGTGCATAAAGGAGAATATACATAGAAACAGTATGAGGATAGTTTGTAACCAAAGAGAAAGTATAGGAGCTGCTGGTGTCTGCTTTTCGTGGTAACTAGCAAAAAAAAAACACTGTAAATTCTTGTGCTTATAAAGTCTAGCATTAATTAAAAGATTAGCTTATGTAGTAGTTATTTACTGTGACACATACTTCAGTGGTCTATAACCTATTAAAGCACTGTTGAAAGGAGATGCCCAACACCGGTCAGTCCCAGAATAAATCCAAAAGTTTAATGAATACGATACATAATCCAAAATACATATAACGTCCATACTTCAGTGGTATTATTTTAAGCTTAAAATGGTGGCTTCCGGACAGATAGTTAGAGTTGCAGGGTATCTGTTAAGGTCCTCAAACCTGTGTTGCCTGTACTGTGGCCAGGGGAAAACCGCAGGGAAAATCCACTAGGGTTCAGTGCTATTATTTGAAGCTTAAAATGGTGGCTTCTGGACAGATAGTTAGAGTTGCAGGGTATCTGTTAAGGTCCTCAAACCTGTGTTGCCTTTACTGTGGCCAGGAGAAAACAGCAGGGGAAAAATCCACTAGGGTTCAGTGGTATTATATTAAGCTTAAAATGGTGGTTTCCTGACAGATAGTTTTATATATATATATATATATATATATATATATATATATATATATATATATATATATATATATATATATATATATATATCTTATACACACACACACACACACACACATATATATATATATATATATATATATATATATATATATATATATATATAGGGTACATTCAAATATCAGGTCCACACTCTCTAACTCTCCTTCCTGCACAGCTGCACTGCTCTGTCTTGCTACAACACAGACATGTGCCACTTGTGGACACAGCCTAACATTAGGGAGGAATATATAGGGACAGATTGCAGGTAAGCCTATTACACACCTATGGCATTTGTGCATGCTACATTACACTTTAACATGACTGTCCTGCATGTGGTGGGCTCTAAAACTCATGTGTCTATCATAGCTATATTACTTCCACCACCAGCTATTGACCACACTAATATACATGTCTTGCGGTACACAACACACACCATGATGGCTTACATCTTGTCATTCAGTGCTGATCTGCACAGTTGACAGGTATGGCCCACTGCCCACAGGAACAGACACTATTGTCCATAGCAGTTGTTCAGTAGGACATCATTACAAAAACTCCTGAAGGCCCATATAAATCATTCAGCATCACCTATCCCATTATTATAGACCAATTACTACATTCAATTACATGCATATATGCTTCACATACCTGTTGCAGGATTGTCATCTCTTCTGGATACAGTTTGCTGTGTCCCCTTGGTTAACTTGGGATGTCTGTAGGTTCAGTTGTTGAACAACATTTTATTTACTGGATGTTTGTTTGTTTTTGTTTCTCTCTCTTTCTGTCTCTCTCCCCTACAGTGATTGAGCTGCTTTGAATAGATTGCAGCATGGATTTTGTAGGTGATGCACATGATCAGGTGATGGCCTCTGCATCAATCAGTGTCCACCACTTGCTACCTGCATGCAGTGGCGGCTGGTGACTTCAAATCAAAGGGGGGCTGCAGGAGACAGCTGAATGGGTGGGGTCAATGGGAATGGGGTGTGGCCAACTAAAAGGGGGAGGAGCTATTCTCAAAACCACAAAAAATGTAACTTTAATTAAATATGCTGCCCTGGGTGCCAAACCGTCATTATCAGAGTCCAATCAAGACAAAATGAAGTGTAGAAGAAAAAAAATATTTCAATGCATTGGCTGCATGACAGCTTACTTAATATCTAGATGGAAACAAAAAGGTTGTGAGGCATGAAAAAATAAATTACTTTTTAAATACATTACTGGAATGCCAGTCAAAATCAAGTATAAGAAAAACAAGCAGCACTCAACTCAAACCACTGCTCCTTGCACTGTAGTTCTAATTATAATTTATATTCAGCTTTATTAAAGTACCAAGTAACATGCTGAAAGTAGCAATCTCTGTGATACCCCCACTTGTAAAAATGTTTCTTATTCAAAACAGACTTGCTGCCTGAACAACTATCTACTTGTTTCATGTTGAAAACATGATTAAAGTAAAAAATGAAAAGCAAACAGGAAACAAGCTCAAGATACATTGCCTAAAGGATTACTGCACAGGTTATGGACCACACATGATAGACTGGCATTCTGTTTTGTTTACAGGTAAAGCCTGCAAAGATGACTGCAAGTCTCCAACAAATGTAATGAGCTTCTTAAAATAATGTAATCCTGTCCTTTATTACAAATTCTGTCATATGCATTTCAATACCCAAGGCTTATACGTTATCTAGTCATGTAAGTATTCTCTGCATGGCAACAACAGAAAGGCTTTCAATGTTGGCAATTCTTTAACAGTATGCTTATTAAAGCTTACTTGAATCTTACAATCTCAGACAAGCTTACATGATCGTCATTAAAGCATTGCTACCTAAACACAGAGCAACAGGCACTTTCTGAATAATACTAAGCATAAATCAACAGTATAAAAATATGACAGAAACCAGAACATTCTGCAAAATCAAGGACAGATGAAAAGACACTGTAGTACTTGTGTCTACCTTGGATGGGGTAACCTCTGCACATTTACACTGCATAACTGCTCCTTGCCTTGCTTGAACACATCCAGAGTCACTACATGGGGGAGTGGGGTGCAACAAGTATGTCACAATTTGAAATATCTCTGGCTGACTGTGATGGCCCTGACACATTTGTCATACCTCTCAACCTCAGAGCAAGACATCTGGACAAAGCTATGCATAGAAGTGGCCATGGCATAGAAAGGCCCAAAAATAAGGACAATTTTTAAATATTGCTCTTATGAACTTAGAAAGATAATTGAATAAGTAGGTCTTGCATTAGTATGAATTTTCTGAAGGGTATGAAATCTGAAACTCAAATGTCTGTCATTATGTTCTAACTTCAGTCTTTAATGATTTGCCACTAACTTGACAAGAAACACAATTTTATGAAAATGGACCAAAAATGTGATGCAAAAATATAAAATAGCCACACAATACAGCTAGTAACCTGTCAAAGAAGGGACACTTTTTTAAATATTAGTACTGCTAACTTGAGCAGCTGACAAAATAAAAGAATCTACATACATTTCTGAAATAAAAGTAATTTATAACACTGATTATTACAGTTATTTATTAACTGTAAACCCTCCATGTTTTCTTCCAAAATTGCCATTTTACGGAGGGATTATTAGGGGAAGAGCAACATTTTGAGCCAAAATCGAGAACAGTTGAGAGGTTTGGATATGCCTAATTCTATAAAGCAATTTATTTGCACGTACCTCTCAACCTGTTAATGCAGAAAATCTGGATAACGCCAAATATATTGGAGGAACATATAAACAGTACTAAAAATTGCTTTTGTATAAACTGAGACAGTTGATAGAATATAACAGGTCTTCCTTTAGCATGCCTTTTTCTAAAGGTTATGAAGTCTGAAACTCAGTGTCTGTCATTATTTAGTGACTTAATTCCTAAATGATTTGCCAGAAAACCACAAATTTTATGAGGAACAAACCAAAAATAAGAAGCAAAAATCTATTCATTCTGTGAAAATCTGGACAGTTGAGAGGTATAGTTCAGCCGGGGCTGTCTTTGAGTTTGATGCCCTTCCCCCCTCACAAAATCATGGTCGAATGGAGCCTCCCCCCCTGCAGCCATTCCAATGAGCACCAAAAAGTATCCAAGGGTTCAACCAGTATCCAAACAAAACAGCAAATAACCCAAAGATGTAACCACGATCCACGAAATTTCCTTAAACACAGATTTTATTACTCCAAACAGAATCTTAACACGGTTTGTTAAGCGCTTTCATGTATACAAATACACGATGAAGTGTATTTGTATACATGAAAGTGCTTAACAAACCGTGTTAAGATTCTGTTTGGAGTAATAAAATCTGTGTTTAAGGAAATTTCGTGGATCGTGGTTACATCTTTGGGTTATTTGCTGTTTTGTTTGGAGCCATTCCAATGAACCATTACTTGGCTATTTCCCCCATTTACCATAAACACTAATGTGCATACTGCTTTACTTCTACAATGATTTGGACTTCATTTGAAAGTTTTATTTTGCATTTTACAGCACAAACACTAAGACATCTGCTAAACAAAGCAATGCAGTCTCACAATGAAAACAGACTTAGCATTAAAACATCTCTGCCCTTGAAACTCACATTCATTGAAACAGCATTGAAACCCACATTCAAAGAAAATACATTTTGCCAGTGACAGATAAATATTAACTTTGGGCTGTTTTCAAATCACTGGCCCTTTGCACGTGAAACATACACGTGCTTTTTGATACACCTTCCTGATTGTATTAAATTATATTCCTTGTACAATACAGTACAGTTGCTAGACGGCATTTTAAATTTATTGTTTTGAACATTTTTCCAGTAAACAATGAAACAAAATGCATGCACCAATAATGACAAAACTGCCCAATTCAGAACATTTTTCCAGTAAACAATGAAACAAAAGGCATGCACCAGTAATGACAAAATTGCCCAATTCAGAACATTTCAATTATAAAAGTCTACTCAAACTTCTACAGTCCACCATTATCAGTAAATATGCACAATCTCTGAAGAAGTAAAAGTCATCTAAATAATTCTACATTAAAGAAATATGTAACTAATAAAGAGGTTGCTGCTAGCAAACAACTGTATATTTCATTGTTTCATCTACAAATAAAGTGTCTGTTGCCCTTGAGGAATAAATTGCTTATGTTGCATTAAAAAAATGATAAGCTAGTAATATTGCAATAGGGAATGGATGGCAAACTGATAACAGGTTCATAGTTACTAGGTATCTTTGCTAAAAAGGACTGCAGCATCCACCCCCTTTACAACACAGTACAGTATCAGCAATGGAAAGTTGCCAGAATAATGCCACCATACATTTCACTGCTAAGTATTGAACCCAGGACCCTGTGCAAAACAGTCAGAGCAACATACCACTATGCCAAGCCACCTGTTGTGTGAAAGAGTGGAAGACTGAAACTTAAATGGCTACCATTTAGTGAATTCAGTTCTCACCATAGCTGTCAACCTCTTAGAACAAAACACATCAACAAAGCCAACAATGGGGGAATGCAGCCCCCAAACATATTCAGTGAATTCAGTTCTCACCATAGCTCTCAACCTTAGACAAAAACCTGGACAAAGCCAATAATGGGGGAATACAGTCCCAAAAATAGGGACAAATTTCAAATACCCATGTTACAAACTTAGAAAATTGCTAGAATAAAAAGTTTTGTGTTACCATGTACTTTCTGAAGAATATGAAGTCGGAAATTCACATGCCTGTTATTTTTATTTATTTAACATTTGTTAACAAAGAAAGTCTGACTTGGAACAAAAGCTAATTTTCAGCAGAGGCCCAGGAGAAACACAACAGACATATGTCTTTGCAAGATGGGAGAACATGTAGACTCCACACAGAAGGCACCCCAGCCAAGAGTCAAACTAGAGAATCTGTAGGTGGCAGACAACAATGCTACCAGTGCACCACTGAAACAGAACAAATATGAGACAAACATCTGCAATTTTTTTACAAATGGTGGTGGGTAGGGAATTCAGGCCCTTGCCACCTGCAACCAAGGTAAAGGGCTCAAGCCTGAGTTATTCTCTACCCACCTCCATGTGTTTTCTCTAGCCACCAGTATACAGCAACCGGGGCATTTTACACACACATACAGTGTAAAATTCCCACATCTGGATTAGCACAGATAATTAACCAATTTTGGTTTAATAGCTATAATATAATTCTAGAAGAATGTTAAAATATGTCCCCACTGAGGAATTACCCTATATAACTGGAAATAATATTTGAAACATGAACATACTACATTCCAACATCCTGCATCCTCACCGAAGGAAGCAAAAAGTCGCAGGACCAGAAGGCAATTCAATTTCATTTACATGTGGAGCACAGATGAAGTATATCATTAAGAATATTCATATTGTAAGGGGATGTGTCACCAGGTGCTTGTTGTGATGTAATTTGGAACTTTTGGGCTCTAGAAGACCACAGACGTCAAGAACAGATAAGATGCCTACGGTGTTCATTTTCCAGTGTTATAGAAGAGTAGTGAGTAGGTAGCAATATGCTACATTTTACACATGCACACACGCAGAGCTGTGTATTTATTTTTTTGCTATAGGCTGGGCAGTACTGGAATTGCACTTACTTTCTGGGAGTCTAGCTTACCCAGTACGTGCAAAGGTGCCCCTTTCCATTAAGAACCAACCACTTTAATGCTTATGTCTCTGGCCTCCAAGTTGGGGTGGGAAAGAAATTAAGATCTGGCAAGTCACCATATCCAAGTCTTAAAACTATAGCCCCTAAATATTTAAAAGGCGTTCTGAATAGGAAGTATATTACATTGCCAGGAATGGTTATTTATCATATTATCAGATGCAGATTTAAAAAAAAAAAATAATAATAATATGATGAACCTGCCAGTAAGTCCAGAACCTGACATTTTTTTCTGCATTAATAAAACGGTGTTTATAGGTTAAAATAATAACCACATAACATCTACTGGTGATTTATAAGTTTTAGTGTTTCCTTCCCCATATTACAAATCTGTCTGACTAGGTCAACGAGGCTTGGCCTCGGACCATAGGTCACGTTTGACTCACACAGGCCGGGCAGCCAAAACAGAAAGAAAATTAACCATCAGGTTACAATTGTCCAAATACTGTATACAGTGTAACAATCTAGTTAACGGTCAAAAGTACATATCACTATAATTACAAAGTGTGGGAACACAGCAAGCACACATGCAGCAACAGAACTTGCTCATAGTTGAACACTTTACATATTGCACCGTTATTTATGTCTAATACATGCCACTGGAATGACCCTAGATATCTGTTCACAGCTTAAGTAGACAGAAATTCTGAATAAGACATGGGGTGTAGCCATTTCTTTAATTGTTTACCAGCTTGCAGACTGTTGCCCCCCCCCCCCCACACACACACACACACTTAACTCCCGTCCTTGGAATAGCTAGAAATTTGATTTATATACCAAACACTTATTCCTACTTCTCCATATCATAACCACCTTTTATAGTATATATCCTAAATATGGAATTAGAAGTGCTGAATATACATTAAAATGGTTAAACATGAAGTTTAGAAAACTGCGACTACAACAAGCATGCGTCATTGTGGACAGTTATCATTTTTCTTATCTCCCTTATATTTATAGTTTACTGGTTCACTTGTGCTTTTTAAAGTTTATTTTAGGTGGTTAAGAGTGGAATATTTAGTGCTCTGATGCTGAGTAAAATGTTACCTCTTTAAAAATGATTTTCTAGACCATAGTATGGATAATATATGCCTGGTTACACCAATGACAAAGAATAAGGACTGATTGCAACCAAGCTCATGCAAGGGTGACCACTGAGGAGAATTTAGCAGGTCAATACCAGACAAAATGCTTTCTGAAGTGAAGGCAATCAACATCAGGTTTACTTGATTAATAGTAGGTACAAACAATTTTAGGGAGCATAAAAATAACAATTAAGAAGAGATCTGTCATCTGCAGGACTTTGGGGCCCTGGTCTTTTGCTTAAATGGAGGTTTGAGATGCAATATTCTAATTCTTCCAAGTGTTACAGGGGTTTCAGTGTGTCACATCTCTCCCTGTCACTTACACACACACACACACACACACACACACACACACACACACACACACACACACACACACACACACACACACACAACTAATATAACATAAAAGCAAGTACCATACACAACTACTATAACATAAAAGCAAGTACCATACACAACTACTATAACATAAAAGCAAGTACCATACACAACTACTATAACATAAAAGCAAGTACCATACACAACTAATATAACATAACAGCAAGTACCATACACAACTAATATAACATAAAAGCAAGTACCATACCAGACACATCATTGTAAAAGTAAAAAGCACCATACACTTACCTGTCCATTCTCCTTCTCCATAATATCCTGCCCGCGCAATAGTCCCAAGACCCGCGAGATCCCTGACATCAAACAAACCTCCCGACGAGAGTCCAAGACTGTTCTGACTGCTGCTGTTGCAGTCCGGTCCCGAGACATCATCCCAGCGAGTCTGTGCACTTTAAAAGTGCACAGACATCTCCATGAGTTCCCTATGGGTCCTGCCGGACTGCCTGGAGCATGCGCATAGACGCGCAGTAGTCGGGACTACTGCGCATGCGCGAAGTCCGCGAAAATTCAAAAAATATTTTTTTTCTATTTTTATTTCATTCTGAGGGGGCTGCAGTCCGGCAGTCCGATAGCACGGGCCGCCCCTGCCTGCATGCAGCCTGCTGTGTAGTACTTCCAATTACCACTGTCATGGCAACCCACTACTATAAATTACTAAATCATGTGGCCATTGTCCCTTTACCTTTCCTGTATGGAGGCGATTCTTCCCATGTGTGGGCAGCAGTGTTACAGACAGCAGGTAGCAATACCTCTTACAAGAGGACTGGCCGGCACAGGTCAACCTCATATTTGTATAAGGTTCCAGACCTACAGACAGTGTGAGTAGTGTTGTTATATGCATTGTATACCACTAGTATTACAGGGTTTGTGTGTACATACTAATTCAGCATGGAATGCAGTCTGTCTGCATAGCTCTCAACTGTGGGCCTATCCACATGATGGCCAGAGGATTGGCTGTTATGTTTTGTCTGTCCACCGCACAGGTCTTGTCTCAGATATATCACTGGTATTCTGTCTGTTGAGTGCTATCAGTACATGGCTACATCCATTTGTGTTTCTGACTTCATATTCCTGAATAAGGGTATGTTGCAACCAATCCTGCAACACCAGCAACTTTCTCAGTGTATAACAGCAATATTGCAAATATGATCCTGTGTTCCAGCCTCTGTCCTCCACCTATATACCAGGCTTTGTCCATATGTCATGCAGTAAAAGGTTGTTAAGTAGTGGCCTATGATTATGTTGTGCTGCTATTCCTGCCATAATTTCAGTGATGTTGTGGTCCCCACACATATTGTGGGATAGGGTCCATATATATGTGGGCTACAGCTGGACAAAATGTGTGTCCTTGTACACTCCAGAGGTCAGTGTATGTAACGCTGTTATATGCCCCTGTAAGTCATTCTATGAGGAAGGGGTATGCACTATATATAACCTAGGCTGTTACAACATGTGAGGGATATCAGTAGTAAGGCACCTTAAGGTATATGGCTGTAAATTTTCATACATTTCACCTTGGGAACATTGGTGGGCTAGTGCTTACTGTCTTACAGACTGTTCTGTTTGTCAGTGTGTTAGTGATGTTTTAAGTTAAGTATTGTTATGTAACAGATACATCTTCATTGTGACAACTTAATTCTTTCCCCCTAGGGGTTGAGTACAGAGTGTAATTGGAGGCTGCTGAACTACATCTGCATTACTTACTGTTGATTGATTCTTATCTTCCAGGCCAGTGTTTCTTTACTGTTGTACTACTTGAAGGCCTTGACCTGGACAGCAACATATGTTATGCTTTCGGATTACTGTATAAAATGTTTTGCTTGAGAGTTGCATTACTCAGTATGCATTTCAAACACCTAACAACTATATCACATGGCATATACAACTGAAATAGTACACAGATAAACATTTCTTATGTATGCAAACCTGTGTGTGGTGTCATATCCTTTCACTTCTCTGTGGGTATTTGTTTTATGCAATAATTGACTTTTGTATGAGAGAATCAAACACTGTCCATTTTAAAAGGTGGCAACTGTAGGAATACTGGCTGTTCAATATGCTGTGCACCCTCTAAATATGCATCTTCCTATACATATATATGCGTAGTAATATATGTGTATGTGTGTATATGTGTATATGCATATATATATATATATATATATATATATATATATATATATATATATATGTGTATCTGCATGTATGTGTGTGTGTATATCTATCACTGGAATGTTTACTGCTTCCACATTGTACATTCCCTATGGTAGACTGACTGTTCTGCATATCTTATTGATACCATCCTGACATCGTACAGATGGGATGGATTACTGTTAATGTCTTGTGGCTATGTTATGTACGGTCCTGGGTATGAGACTTGCAAGTGTTGGTATTGTGTTGCAAGGCAGATCTGTTTGGCTGTGGTGGAGGGGATATCAATAATTACAAGAGGTACTTAAATTGGGCTCCCTCTCTTATTTATTCTCTTATATATCTATAGATATACATATATGTATATATACACACACACACACACACACACACACACACACACACACACACACACACACACACACACACACATATATATATATATATATATATATATATGTTTACATATATATATATATATATATATATATATGTGTGTGTATATATATATATATATATATATATATATATATATGTATGTGTGTGTGTGTATATACATATATAAATACATTTCTTCTACTGTTGAATGACTTTTCTGGATAATATGTTTGAGAAAACATCAGAGTCATTTATATCTGACATGGCTTAGTAGTAAGTCACTTTAGCTATGGTGTGCAGGGTCCTGGGTTTGAGCCTTGCAAATGTTTATTTTGTTGCTGGACAGAACAAGGGTTGTTGGATACAGAGTAATTAAGGCACTTTTAAGCAGTTGTAAGCGGGTTTGCGTGGGTTTGCACGGCAGTAAGCAATGCTAACGTCCGGTTTAATATGCTTACAGAGAGTTAGCTTCAAAATTGCTTATTCTGTGTGCGCATTGCTTACCCCCACACAAATAGGATTAAACCCGCTTACTGCTGCTTAAAAGTGCTTACCCCCATACTAATTTCTTTAAAAGAAAAGAAAAAGGGGTGATAGGAAAGTGGTGAAAAATGGGCACAAAGAGGGAAAGACAGTAGGGAAGATAGCTAGGGATGTGCAGGACGGGTGTAGGGAAGGTCCATAGCTGCCCATTTCTTCTACAGAAACAGCTGTGCATATACACTGATTTGGAGGTAGATTTGGACACTCAAACTCCTGAGAGAAGGGTGAGGACAACAATAATATGTTGTGAAGCCAATTAGACCAGATTACATGTGTCCAGTGGACATGTGTGCAAAATGGACAGCTATGTATGGGGTGAGATTTTTTTTGGGAACAGATTGCCCTTTTTTTTTTAAGGTGAGAGTGGGATCATGGGGAAGGATAGTAGGAATATTTGGGGAGGTAGGTTGGGTAGGATGACAGACAAGACAGACAAGACAGCATACAGGAATGGTATATGACACATGTGTGGGTAAACACCTTGGATGGGGAGGTGTGTTTGGAAATCGGAAGCCCATGAGCCCCCAAATGGAAACAGTGGGACTGAGGTCCCCACCCATGGGCATTCACCACTGCACCTTCTCAGCCCCAAAGGTGGCTGTGCTGGGGGCTAGGTAGGAGGGGAAGGCTGACCCTCTAAATACATCATGCGGCCCTCAAGATGGCATAGCTGATCTCCAAACTCCCTGCAGAGCTCGCTACGCACCAGACCCCGGACCTGATGATGGGTGACAGTTTCCTTTCCACACCCACTCCCAGGGGGAGGGTGAGCCCATCTCCTGAGGTGGTTCCACCCAAAGGTGGTGCAGGACCAGTGGACGAGGAAGTCCCAGGGAGGGCGCCAGATGTGCTGGTGCCCGGCACCACGGCCAGATGAAGTGGGAGAGGTGAGTCCACTGGGACCGGCCTTCCCAAATGTGCTATGGTGTTTCAATTTTAAAACATATGTGGGTTTGTAATAGTCAACACATTCCAGGATTAGGTATAACAGCATGCATAGATATTCTCATTAACCTAAAACATCAGATATGGAACAGTTGCATAGCAAACAGAACTCATGCATATATGGTACCACATTGGCCATTACAACAGCATGCAGGTTACATTGATGGTGACATGCCACCAATGTGGGAGTAGTTCAACATGGCAGATGCATAGAAACAAATTTCAATATTTATCAAACAATAGGACATATGTCCCAACAGTAGATTTAATTGTACACATACCCATTGAGTTGTGTACTTAGATTATTGCTGCAGATATGGTGGGGGGAGAGAGAGAGATGTTAATTAACAACTTGTATATCCCTGTAGTTCTCAATACTTTCGTAGTCACTGCTGTAATCTGTACATTACAGGTATTATTATATTACCCTATGGCCTTAGTTTGGACAGTGGTATGTTTGTAGACAACTATATACGTGAACTGTGTTTTACCTGCAGTATACACCTCTTACCTTGTATACTTGTGGAGGTATTGTTTGTTAACACTACCTGACTGTTTCTACGCATATTCCCAGATTCCAGGTTGATGTTATGCACATACCTCTCAATCTTTTGTTGCACACACTCTGTTCAAGGCTTGACAACATGCAGGTGAAACTGGGACATATTTTTACAATTGCCCTCATAAACCTTTGGTGAGTTGCTACAATGACAGGTTTGTTTTCATATACATTTTCTGAATATTTACAGGTCTGACAGTCAGTTATATGTCATTAAATGCCTCCTAAATGTTAGAGATAATCACACTGATTTGCTAGGGGGGACAGGGTAACAGGCAGCGGATATGGGCCAATTATCTAGACATTCTGAACAAATCTGTACAGTTGAGGCATATGATTCTGTATATAGCTTGCTACCACTCCCAGGATTTGAACCATGGCTGTGCCTGCTAAAAATAAAATAGTATACATCACAGTTGTGTGCTATTTAGATATAGCTGTGTATTTCTTCACTGATTTCTGTCTATAAGTCTCCCATGGTTTTACAATCTGACCTTGTAATTACAACACTCTTATATAAGGATTCCTAGACAGTTTTATTATGTAGCACGGTGTGGCTGACAGTGATGAGTAATACATTATTATTTAGAGAAACTGCAACACTAACAAAGCCATACAGTACCAGACTAAACAGTACCAGTCCAGGATTTCAATCTTTTATTTCCAGGCACAGTTTTCTTATCTGACAGACCTGTGGAGGGAATGTTTGTTAACACTACCTGAATATTGCCACTCATATTACCAGATTCCATGTTATTATTATGCACGTACGTCTCACTCTGTTACTGCACACACTCTGGTCATAGCTTCACAGCATTGGGGTAGAGATGGGACATACTTTGCATATTACTCGCATAACATTTTGGTGAGTTACTAGAGTGACAGGTTTGTTCTTATAGATATATTTCTGATGGTTATGATGTTCTGACAATCAGTTGTATGTCATTTGCTGCCTAAATGTCTGGGATCATCCCACTGATTTGCAGGGGGACAGGGTGACAGGCAGGAAATGTGAGCCAATTATCTGAACTTTCTGACAAAATCTGTACAGTAGAGGGGTATGATTCTGCATACAGCTTACTACCACTCCCAGGATTTGAACCATGGCTGTGTGTGCTAAAAATGCAACAGTTTACATCTCAGTTGAATGTGTTATTTGGATTTTGTTGTTTTCTGTCTAAGTCTCCCTCAGTTGTACAATATGACCTTGTGATACAACCGTCATATACAGACATTTCTACACATTTTATTTATGTAGCACAACACAACAGCACGATTAAGATACTGCAACACTACATTACCATATGATACCAGAGTAAACACAAGCAGTACAGGAGTTAGACCTTTATAGGCTGTTACCCTTTTATTTACATACAACCTATATGGGACTCTTCCTGCCATATTGTCTGGTTTATTCAGTACATCCCATACACAATACAGGTTTTATACTGGCAATTAACTTTCTACTACTTTTAGATTTATTTCTTATGACAGTCCATGCAAGATTATTACTAACCTACCTCACGATACAGCCTCTGCGGCCTACATGCATGGGCATCCTGATTCACAGCCTGCTTCGCTGCCACTGTCAAAGACATAAGAGAAATATTTAGCTATACCTATCCATAATATACATGAGCTGGCAATTATTAAACAGGTAGTAGAATGAGTACTTACACACTGCTGGGATATCACCCTGCCTAGCTTCTTGGATACACTAATCCAAGAGCTCCTTCTTCCTCCATTTCAGGTCGGCATAGTGATGCTTGACCTGCTCACCAGTTGAAGGGATGCCAGTGGCACTGGTGAGGTCATGAGCGAGACGGTCCCAGGTTTCCACTTTATATTGGGAACCTTGGTACTGGCCCTGCAGCAATCTCTCTTCATGGTCTTTTACTAGGAGTCCTGCCATGACCCTGGACTCCTGGATGCCCCAGTACTGTGCTCAGAAGCGCGATCCTTCCATTGACACCAGCATTGTGCCTACAGGAGAAAGCTGCAACCAGTTATGAGATGTATTCCTGCCTGTGTGTTTTAAATAGGGCCGATTTTCCGCACTTTGCCATGATTGGATGATTTTGAAAATGCTAAGCTATGGGCAAACCTCCTTACCTAAGGTTGGCATTGCTTATAGGGGCATAACAATTGACAAATCGATTTATCTGGGCCATGCATTGCTTACACCTGGTAAGCAGAGGTGTGCAATGCTTAGCGTTGCTTATTTTTAAATTTGCACGCTATTTGCTGTTTGGAATTGATTTATCATTCATATATTTGTTTAATATCCATGATTCATGTGTACGTATACTGTATGGGGTACTTGTGTTTATTGGGAGATTTCACCACTTTATTACAATGCCACCTCACATCTGGACTTAATGCAGTACTCCAATTCACATATATATGTTATTTAGTAGGTTATACAACATAAAACTGTTTATAGATTCCTTTCACATGTAAATTGTGCTTTTGCTATAGTAAGGATCTGCTTGGGTATACCTCAGCTTTATGTACAGCTGTGATGACTTACTGGTTAACTGCTGTGACTATAGTGTACATGGTCTTGGGTTCAAGACTGGCAAGGGGTGTTTATTTTGTTGCTGGCCAGAACAGAGGCTGTTGGATACAGAGTGATTAAGGCACTTTTAAGCAGTTGTAAGTGGGTTTGTGCTGGTTTACGCGATGGTAAGCAATGCTAACTTCCAGTTATATTTTCTTACACTCAGCCTCTAAATTGCTTATCTTGTGTTGGCATTGCTTACCCCTGCGCAAACAGGCTTAAACTCACTTACTACTGCTTAAAAGTGCTTACTTCCGCTTACCCCCGCACTAATTTAGAAAGAAAATAAACATGGGTCTTGGGAAAGTGCTAGATTTGGACACTTTGTACATTTTTTACATTATTTGTTGTATGGGATGGATTTATCATTCATTACACATTATAACCTTGTTTAGTATCCCTGAATCATGCGTACATATACTGTATGGGGCACTTGTGTTTATCTGTGTATTTTACCACATTATTACAATGACACCTCACATCTGCACTTAATGCAGTACTCCAGTTCACAAATATATGTTATTTAGTCGGTTATACATCAAAAAACATTTTCATGAATTGCTTTCACATGGAAAATGAAAGCCACTACAGTGAGGATTAAACCTCGAATGACTACTGGTAAACCGTACACTCTGACCACTACACTATTGCAGTACTGCTTCTACTGCATGTATCTTGCTATTTATCTTCTTGTGCTATTTAAGCTACAGTATGCATAGCTAAACAATGGCAAACCCGCGCAGCTACGGTTAAATTTAATCAGTTTGATAAAAAAAAATTTCTAGTGTTATTTTATGTAGGAAGGGACAGGTTTCACTCATTGCTGTGGATTTCTGTGTGCATCTGCACATTTGGCAAACATCCTAGCGTGTTTTAGTTGCTATGAGCATAGGGTTTTCCTGGGAAGTGGGGCTTTGACCTTTGCAATGGCTGTGGGTGTGTTTTCTCCTGCAACATGTCATGTTGCTACACTAACAGACCCACATTGGGCAATCGAAGAGGTGGCAACCCCCCGTACCTCTCAACCTCTTCATGCAAAATATCTGGACAAAGCTTGACAAAATGAGGTATAACTAGGGACATATTTTAGATATTCCTCTTATAAACTTAAGAAAGTTGCTAGAGTAACAGGATTTGTTTTAATATACATTTTCTGATGGATTTGAAGTCTGAAACTCAAATGTATGCCATTATTTACCGACTTCAATCCTGAGATCATCCCAGTGATTTGCCAGGAAAAATGAGGAACAGGCCAAAAGTATGAGCCAAAATTCTGGACATTCTGTGAAAATCTGTACATTTGACAGGTATGAAACCACCTATGAGCATTCTTGCTCATTGTAATTGTCGAATGGCATGTATATTGTGAGAGCTTTGCTCTCAGACAAACCCTCGTTTAGGAGTAGAGGCAGCACTCCTTCATAACTATGCATGGCGCGCTGCCGTGGTGCTCTTAAACGGTCATTTCCATGCAGGAATAAGCTATTCCTGCATGGAACCTTACTGAATCCCGGGGTGTAACTATTAAATGTATAACATTTTGTAAACAACTTACAAAATCTCAGCAACCACTCATGTTACATAGATACTGTTAGGAACATTATATTCATCTAGATGGGAGCTTTCATATGAAGCTAAGGAGTTCTGTCTGTGTTACTTAAATGTTGAGATATTTAGAAAAATGTGAAAATTATATCTATATAAATTGATATAACAAAAACAGCAGTTAATATCTATTTACCTACCCTAGACTGAGGTCATATATTAATCCAGTTAAGTCTGGCATTGTGTAAGCTTTAATGTAAAATCTTTTAAAGCCTTGAACATAGCATGGTTTTGGAATTATTGATGCAAATATGAACAAGCAATATTTGATGCCTAGAGGCATCAGTAGGAGTTAACTGCAGATGCACTTGGAGGCGTCACTTGGACAATAATAAGGGATGAAAAAAGTGGGACTATATCTTCTTTAGACCCTAATGAGATATCATGGAAGATATATTGCAAAAGGCAGAAGAATTTTCTAATCATCTCAGATGCATAGTGGTCAGATTAGATTCTTTCATCAAAATATGTACACAAGTTTTTCATGACTGTCAAATTTAAGTGGAATGTTATGTATATGATAAGCAGCAGTGATATAAAAATGATCAAATTAGCTAAGCTGCATTTTTTGGTGTCAAGATAAGCCCACAATCCGTACATCAAGCATTTGTTTTATCCAGCCCTTGTTGGAACATTTAAATATTATAATGGGATTTGATAACCACCCCCAATTTGCAATTATCAGTAAACTTGGATAATCATATTCCATTGATATTGGCTTTTTTTTCATATAAATATATACCAAAGGGGAGGGTACCCAGGATAGAGCTCCACATGGGATATCATGGTGACATTTTTCTTTCTAGAGTAAATAACTCCCAACCTTAATGGTATGGGTTTTGTCAAACGACTGGTTTCCAGTTCAGCAAATCATGTATGGGTTAATGTTGAGTAGGGGTAATCTTCTAGTGCATTCCTTATACTTTGTTACAGTGCTAAAGATCTGGTCTCCAGCATTGTCTGCAGCCTTCTTGGTGATCTCTTCTCTTCTCCTGGGAGAGATGAGCCAGCAAAATTCTATTCTGCATGTTCCTATCTGCAGCCCACTCCTTAGGGATTGGATTTAATAATCAAATCCTGGTCTCCTTGGTGGTATTAAGATGTCTATTTAATCTGTATTATGTAACTAACTGAAATTGGTTAATTTTGTGGAAGGCAGAATGAGTTAAGAAGTGAAAAAACACTGCTGTTAGTTGACCATAATTAATGAATCAAATCTGGCTTGACAGAGACAGTATGACTGTTTGTATATTGTTTGCCCTCACTGCTATTATGACCATCAGCTAGCCTACAAGGACTCACTTCATTCCTTTGACCCTGAAGTCCTAACATACTGCAGACAAAAAGCTGTCTAGATGTAGGTGGAGAACCAGGGAGTGGGACATAGTTTTCTCAAGGGCAGGGGAATTAAATATGTAGTTGCCCTGGAGCATCATCCTTAGTGCAGACTGGTGGGATTTTGTAGCCTACCTCATATTTCCAGAGCAATTTTCATGTGCACTTTAGCATATGCATGTAATTCTCCTGGTAAAATTGCATAAGAAGATGCATAGAATTACTAATATGCTCTTGCACTGCTTTATTACTGACATTTAACTTCTTCTGGATATCATTGTCACAGAAAACCAAGCTGTACCTGCCTCCCCAGGACGAGTGAGCTGATTTCCGCTCCTTAACCCCCCCCCTCTCTCTCTCTCTCTCTGGCTCATTTCTCACCAGTGCCACTTCTTGATCATTGGGCATTTGGGTTGTAGTCAGGACTTTAACCTTTCGTATCACATAATTAATGAAGTAAATCACATAATTAATGAAAGACAGTGCCAAAGTATATTGGGGGAATGTTTGACTGGAGAAAACATAACTTTGATTTGTGGACAATTTATGATTTGTGACCTCTTCAAAGATGTGTCTCTCTGTGAAATGACATCACAAGTAAGTTTAAATGGGCACTAGATTATAGCAGGATGCCAAGCTGCCTTACACTTGATTTCTATTGAGGTGGATATCTGATTTCTGTTTAGGGTGAGGAAATGCAGGACATGTCCAGAATATATCAGTACTAAGTTTTCACAACATCAGAAGTTATTTATATGTACTTTTCCAGAACATACTTTTATCACAGAAAAGATGCCATCCCCCCACAACCCCTTTGCTGACAGTGGAATTATAGTGGGGTTAGTTTCAGCACTGAGCTGCATTTAAATATTTAATGGTAGAATGGTAGCATTAGGTGCATTTTGTATGGTTTATGAAGAACTGTCAAAGGCAGACTGAGTTATTGCTTGTTATGCATACCTACCAAATGTAGGGTTTTACAGCCATTTGACAGTGGTAGCCTAGTATGTTACATTCACGGTTGGTCATAAGACTTCTGTTCATGATAGAGAAGTCATTGTATGTCCAAAAAGTCATCTGTACAAAGTTTTATTTCTCCAGAAAAGGGGACACATTTTTTTTTTCACTAGAATAATGGGCTTCCAAATGAATTATTGCATCTGAAATTTTCAGCGAACAACTCATTGAAGTTATTATTTTTTAAAAAAGTTGCTTTTCTCATTAAAAAAATCCAGCATGACTGTATTGTGGGCTGTGCCTCTACATCACCTGACTTATATAACACATTGCATTTCATACAACCTAGGGGAAAGGGAAGAAAAACAACTTTTAAGAACTTATCATTTACACAACTTGCATCTGTGGTAAGTGTGGACATGATAAGCAATTAAGAGTCTTGAAAGACGTTATCAAAATTCCCTCTACTGACAATGGCAATATAGTGTGATGATCTTCAGAAATTATTTACATTTAATTCCTTAAGGGTTGAATGTCAATCTTAACTGCATTTTATACTAAAAGATGTAAGTATAATTCACAGATATTTTACTGAGAATGTCAAAAGATGTTTGAAATACTGCCTCTTAGACAAAGGTATGCACAGTTATTTCACAGTGAGTATGGCATTCTGCATTATGCTTAGTTTCCAGGGGAATATGTCAGTCTGTTCAATGTGTTCTTTCCAAGTGGCATTCAGTCAAATAGTATTGCCATAAATTACTTTTGTCTATCATTAAGGTTCGACTTGTCCCTACTGTTGTGTGACCTTGGTCCACATGGACATGCAAAAAAAGCCTTCTTTTCTGCTCACTGATGGTAATATGTGGTTATTAGCATTTGACAAAACTACATTCTGTAGATCAACGTGACTCCAGTTTCCAGGAGGATTGGGTAAATAGCTTCTTTTCAGTATAGTATATGTCCAGGGCACATCTGTACTGAGTTGTCATTACATTAGAAATAATGATTATTTGTTTCTCAAAAAAAGGACCTGTTACTGGACACATATCACCACAAAATTTACTGAAGTGATAGTGGCAGTGTGGTGAGGTTAAATTCAGCATTTAAATATGTGGGGGTGGAATTACAGTCTTAGGTGCATTTTGGATGAGATGTCCAACTATAATTCTCCAAACCTTTCCTAAATACTGTCAAAGGGGGAATTAACATACTATCTGTTATACATGGCCCTTGCATATACATTTTATAGTGTTAGTCTAACATGCTGTATTTTTATTTAGAGGTAGGTATATGACATCTTCAGGGTGAGAAATGCAGTGCATGACCACTGTCTGAGATGTTATTATATCAGTAGTAAAATTACTGATATTTCTCTTGAACAGTGAAATTATTTTGCCACTGGATAGATACCACTATTTAAACTCCCTTTACTGCAATGGCATTACTGTATGACCAGCTCCAGTATTGAGTTGCATTTGTATCATTAAGGGTGATATAGTAACTTTAGAAGCATTTTATGTAAGTATGCAAATACTTCACAGAAAGTTATACTTAGAACTGACAAAGAGGAACTGATGTATGGTATTTTATGCATAGTTGCCAAATGCAGGGTTTTACAGCTATTTGACAATACCATATGGCATGTTGCATTATATTTTATTTCCATTAGGGATGGATAAATGACTTCTTTTCAGGGTGTAGAATGCAGTGCTGTCCAAAATATATTTGTACTGAGCTCTTTCCATCAAACAAAAACATCCTTTATATTTTTCTTGAACAGGGAAGTTGTTCAACATAGGAAAGATGCCACCAACAAAACTTCCTGTACAGAAAAATGACAGTGTGGTATGACTAACTTAAATTGGTTAAAATGGCAGTCTTATGTCCAATTTCTACCTGAGTATCCAAACATAATTCACTGAACATGTTACTAAGAGTTCTCAAATAGGAATTGATATATTACCTTTATACATAGCTACCGAATGCAGAGTTTTACATATATTTGAAAATGATTGCCTGGCATGATATATTACTGCACTGCATTCAGTTCATTATTTATTTATTTATTTAATTATTTATTCATGTATTTATTCAGATTTGTTTTCCAGGAAAGTCTATCTAGCCAACAAAACCCACTGGAGGCCCATGGAGAAAAAGCTCCATAAAAATTACAGTGTATAAAGAGCAGAAAAAGCAACACATTTAATACATCCAAAACAAAAATTGCTGGCATTATTAATTAAAACAGAAGAAATTCACATACATTTAGTGTTCATTCCAGACATGAAACAGAAAGTAACATTTTAACTTCTGCTTGGCTCTGCTAGCATTGTTAAGAAACATTTCATGTACTTTGAGTTTTCTAAAATAGAAAAAAATCACATGCAGTGGTCATGCAGACATGAAACATAAGTAATAATTTAACTTACAGTAGGATATACTAATAATGTAAGACAATTTCTTATACATTCACTTTGTCATAGTGACATAAAATGGTTGGGATATCATAAGTAGGAATATGGAAAGTGATACAGGGGTACATGTAAAAGATCTAAAGTGTAACTGAAGGAGCTGAATACATGGCTACAAGTAAAGGGATTTGAACTACAAGTTCAGAAGAGAAGTACGAGTTATGAATGCAAAGGATACAAGTAGAACAGAAATCTCTAATAGTAGAAACACATTTAAATAGGTTAGAAGTGGACACTATGCTGAGAGGTAAGTAAGGGGATGTTGAAAGAATATAGAGAAATCAAGGGGAGAATATAAGGTTTAGATTTTAAGGCAACACAATCAGGGAAAGGAAAAGAGAAAAGATACATAAAAATAGAAGAAAAAAGCATAGCAGCAATGTAACAAAAAATAGAACAAAAGGTAAACCATGGTAGTGATGAGAAACATTGATGAGTTCTGTTAGGATGGGAGCATGACCATTGCCAAGAAGAAGTTAGGTGTTGTTTTAGCTTGAAGTTAAAACTTTCCATTGGTGTAGGCATACTAAATATTTGGGTGGGGAAATAAAGTACGTGTCCAGAATACATCTGTATTGAATTGTAGTATACAGAGATAAAACCCTCACTATGACCCAGATGACCTGGGATTGAATAATGGCCCACCTACTGGAAGAACCAACTACAAGTTCCTCATAAAAGGAAGGGGTGAAGGTGTCTCCTTCTGAAGAGAACTTTCTTCAAAATCCGTCAAAGAGGTTGGGTTATTCTATAAGTATGAGATGGATGACACTACGGGGGGAATTCAGTAAAGCTTACATGGTCATTTTTTCCATGTGTGCATCATGATCTGATGCAAACATGGGTGCAGTGAGTTTTAGATTCAGTAAACTCCGTGTAGCAGTGCGCAATCATGCTCACTCATATGCAATTACTGAAACTTTCATGGAATGCAAATTTTAGCATAAGTAGCTGAAATTTATGCTAATGAAGTGAAACAACATGGTGGAGAGATCCAAAAATCTTAAATACAACTCTGTGTCTGTATTGGTAGTGTACACTGAAAATTTCCTAGTACAGGAGTCTACACAGAAGCAAGGGCATGTAAAAGTCCAGAAATATGTACAGAATTCCCATGAAATGGTAACAGCACACATATAATGGGCAATGTATACACTGTGGATGGCTGAAAGCATTGGAGGGTGTCAGATTACTATAAATTAAAATGTTTTACCTCATGTTTGCGCAGTGTGTCACTTGCCACAAAAGGTTTTAAATATGATTAACAGAAACATCATATAAAAGAGGAGTATACTGGGCTGTCACCATAGGTAAAGTAATACCCTGCCTTGTGTCTTTAAAATTGTGCTCCTGTGCTGTTGATCAGCTTACATGCTTACTAACCATGTAGATTCCAGACTGTCAGTATGGTTATTATGCAAATGAGTGCAAAAATCAGTGGATTTGTTGAATTACAAAAAGCATGTACTATGTAGGGATGTTCACTTCATGTAGGCTCCTACGAGGTGTATATGTTTCCAATGGATTTCGATGACATTGGGGGGGTGTCAGGTCACTTGTTTTTTTTTGTGTATTGCGCATGTTTGCACAGTGCGCCACTTGCCACAAGCTGTTTTAGCAATGCATACCTTGTTTGCATGACCAGACCACCTACTTATCAGACATTAGCTATACATCCAAAAATAGAAACTGGATGCATTCAATTAATATTGCTGAGCACCGCTGGGAATCTCGCAAATCCGGTAAGCGGGGCTGAGCTTTGGGACATTGTGTAACTACTCCTATGATGACAGGTGTTAAGTACTGGTCTGGAGTGCAGATGGTCCTGGGTTCTAGTACAGGGTACAGTAACTTTTCTCATACTGTTCTGACATTTCAGCTTATACAAATAAAGTGTAACTTGCAGTAATTAGCATTTTCTGTACATTTCTTGACAACAGGGATGAAAAAAATTTTGACATGGCTTACCTTCATTATGCACAGCTGCTCCCTCCTGTGTAATGGTGCACACAGCGCACTACTGCGCACTGAAGTGGGACCTTTCAATCTTGTTAATTATATCTGAAGCAGGTGAATTGCATCTTAATTAGCCAATCCCACATGGTGGGACATACTGAAGTAATGTATGAAGTATGCATGCAGCCTACATTCTGATTTTCCATTGATACTTCAAAACCATTGGAGTAGAGACTTGGAAAGTTTAACTGAGATAATGCTAGGAGCTGTTACAGCTATTCTACATCTGTATGTGCTAGAGGCTGAAGTCAATCCTGCTGGTGTGCTGACAGTAGGCCTAGGCCAAGAAGAAAAGGGGTGTTCAGGCCCAGAGTAACCTTCCAGGTGCTACATGATCATAGGGTCATAGGAGATTACTAGGCTAATGGTTCTGGGGCCCTTCCAAGCCTAGCCAAGAGTTTATCCCCAGAAAAGAAACCACAATCAGCACCTGTCGCCCCTGTCAATGAGGGACACAGGTGGAACCCCTGGGACAAATTTGTGGTTGCCCATCCACTCATCAAGGTTGTGCTTGAAGAGGGTCAGTGACTTACTTTGCTTGACGTGTATGGGGAGTCTATTCCAGAGACGGGGCAACGTCTCTCCAGCAGGTTTTGTTAATGTCACATATTAGATTTAAGCCTTTTGATCGGGTACTACACAAGGAGCTAGACTGACAGATATGGAGCATCTCTTGTAGAGCAGGGTCTGAGATTGCCTTGTAGATGAGACACAGGTCACATCTGAGCAATCTGTATGATACAGAGTAGAGTGATAGTTTTCTGAGCCTGTCCACATAGAACAGGTGTTGAAGGCCATAGATTCTCTTTGTGAGGTATTTCTGTGGCCTTTCCAGTTGGTGCAGGTGTTTGGAGAGGTACATACCAAATGGGGCATTGTACTCAATTATTGGCATAATGAGGGAAGAGTACAGAGAGATAATAACCTCCTTTTTTTGGATGCAATCCCTTTACTTATGAGATTAACTAAGTAAAAGGCTTTTCTGACCACTGCCGCTACATGATGGTCAAATGTGAGATTGTTGTGAATTTGTGTACCCAGGTCTCTCACCACAGGTTATGTGCTTTGGGGGTTGCAACTAATGTGGTAATAAGTAGGAGTCGTGTTTATGCTGAAAGGTATGATAATACATTTTTTTGCATTTAACTTAAGGCCATGACTTTGGCACCAGTCAATTGTTGCTGTGAGATGCTCTTGAAGTATGTTGACATCATTTGTGGAGTCAATGACAACTCACAACTTACAGTTATCTGCAAACTTGGTCAGCTACAGGTCTTTTGTCTTTGCCTGGTCCTCTGAGAAGTAGATGCCAAACAATAGGGGTCCCAGGACAGATCCCTGGGGGACACCACTAGTGACAGGTTTGCTACTGAAGGTAGTGGCATCTATTTTGACATTGTGGGTCCTATCAGTGAGCCAGGTGGCCACCCACCTAATGAGATAGGGATTTACACCATGTTCTGTTAGCTTTTTGATGATGCCTGAGTGGGGGATTGTGTCAAAGGCTTTGGCCAAATCAAGGTAAGCTATGTGTACTGACTTTCCCTCATCCAGTGCCTTGGTGATAGTCTCAAGAAAGTCAACCAGGTTCAACAGGCAAGATCTGCCCTTGACAAATCCGAACTGGGTGGGGTCAGGTGCTTGGAGATTGCCTATGTCCTTGTTTATGAGGTCCATAATAATACACTCCGTGGCCTTACAGATCAGACTTGCCAAGCTAACGGGGCAATAGTTACCAGGGTCTGTAGTGGCACCACCTTTGTGCAAAGGGATGACAATGGCAGTTCTCCACTCTGCTGGAATGAAGCTTGTACTTAGGCTAAGGTTGAATAGGGTGCTAAATGGTGAAGCTAGTTCTTGATGGAGATGTTGCAGAATATAGCCTGGGATACTGTCAGGTCCCATGGAAGCTGTGTTATTTGTCTTGGATAGGGCCTTTAACACTTTGTCTACAGAGATGTGAGGTGCGGGGCAAGTATCGGGGATGTTGAATGGGAATTTATGGGGGACAGGGGGATGATGTTTGTGCTGAACCTATCTGATAGCAGGTTGGCTAAGTCAACAGGATCAGTGTAAGTGGCACCATTAAGAACTAATTTGGGACAAACCTTGGCTTTGCCATGGAGGTTTCTGATGTAACCAAAAAAGGCTTTATGGTTAGCCTTTGTTTCAGGGGCTAGTTTCAATTCATAATTGGCTTTGGAGGTTTTCACTAGTGACCTAATTTGCTTGTTGAGGCTAAGGAGAGAGTTTTTCCAATTGGGAATTTGTGCCTTTTTACCCTTGGACAACAGTTTCTTCCTTTTGTTGTAAAGCCTGTTGATAGAGGATATCCACCACATAAGTTTGTGTTTCCTTGAGGAGCAGGTTTTCCTTGAGGAGCAGGTTTTACTTCTGTTGGGTATGCCTGAGACCATGCAGTTGTACAGGTGCTTGTATACTGCACTGGCATACTGTTCAGCATATTTGCCTGCATCCTCTGAGGGGGGCAGTGGTGTGAAGCTACTGATACCCTCCCTTAGAAGGTTGTAGTCAGTTTTTGAGAAGTGTTTTAGCCTGGTTACGGCTGGGGGGATGTTGGACAGGACAGAGACTTGAAATGAGACATACCAATGGTCTGGTCTCACCAGCGAAGAATTTACTATGGGGGTGGTGCAACAGTCAAAAATTGGATAAAAACACAGGAACAGGATGAGATGCAGTAAAAGAAAATACGTAAAAACCAAAAAATTATAACAAATACTGAACTGACACAGCTGAGTACTGAAAATTGTTTATTCAAAATAAAACAAAACGTTGAAAGTAAGCGCTTTCGCTATTACATCGCTTCTTCAGACTGAAAACTAAATAAAACATCACTCAATTTAAAATGAGACTAACCAATTAATTCCTAAAATCAATTAAGCCATTTAGAATAAAATGTATAGTCACAGAAAAAACTTCAAACAAGTTCAAGTTGCAAAACCTTAAAAAAGTGAAGTACTAGAAATTGCACAAGCAAGAGAATATAAACTATTATATGCATATATATGATATTGTACAGAAATGAAAGCTGATGTGTGAGTGGATGTGCTTTCAGAAAAGGTTTGAGGCTAAATACCTCTCTTAAACCAGGTCTGAGGCTAGATACCCCACTTAAACCAGGTGGTTTCTCTGCATTAAACAGTAAAATCCATTTCTGTCCTGCAACTCCTGTACGGTTTACAACATCGCCCCCTCTAATTCCCACATCCAATACCTGCAGAACCAAGAACTTAAAATTATATCTGGGGCCATGCTGAATGATGTGCTGTGCTAAAGCATTGGTCTCTCTTTTGTTTCGAATATCCCTGTAATGTTCCAAAATTCTATCTTTCAAAGACCTATCAGTCATGCCTATATAAAAGGCATGACAAACCTGACAGCTACTAAAGTAAATGATGTTGGTAGTTTTGCAGTCAGCATAGAAGTCTAACTCGATTTTAAGATTCACATAGGGATATATATAAACTGAACCTGTAAGAATATGCTTACACACTGCACAAGACCTACAGGCAAAAGTACCCTTCCTGCTGGATCGAACAATTCCATTGTGATGCTGTGATCTGTAACACAAATGTTTCTTAAGTGACTTGTTTTTAAAAGTGAAGTTTGGTGCAGTATCTAGGATGCCCTTCAGTTCTTTTTTATAATGTTGCAGTAGTTATTAATGTCACTGGAATAGGGTAAGGGTACCCTCAAAATATCAGCCATAGCAGATAACGCCTGTGGACTATGGGGTGCCTCTGAATTATTATAATAGATCTTACATCTCCTTTCCCTTTCTTACCAAGCATTAGTGATACAGGCATCAATTTATTTCCCCTTATAACCTCTACGTAAGAAATCATTCTTAAGAGAGTCAAGCGCTATATGTAGTTGAGAGTCATCATTATGTAGCCTCATTATTCGATAAACCTGGCCTTTCAACACATTATGTGTGACGTGCCTAGGGTGCATACTATTTTTATCCAAAAAGGTGTTCTTCCTAGTTGGTTTCCTAAATGCGCTAGTACATAAGGTATTAAGTTCTGTTTTACTAACCTTCACATCCAAGAAATCTATCTCTACAGAGGAGTAATTGTAGGTAAATATAAGGAAACTGGTGGTACTATGCATGTAGGTCACAAACTCCTCCAGTTTTGACTGGGTACCTTGCCAAAGCAAAAACATATCATCCATGAAATGCACATACCACACAATATAGTCTGAAAAGGCATTATTGCATAACAAAAACATTTTCTCCCATTGAACCAGTGCCAAGTTGGCATAGGTATTGGCATAGGCAGTGCCCATAGCTACGACAACCTCCTGCAGAAAATATTAATTTTCAAAAATGAAAACATTATTCTCTAATACAATTTCAAGAAGCGTGCATAACAGATTAACCTTGTCGTTGGTGAAATATTTCTTGTGGTTCAAAAATGATCTAACGTTCTCAACACCCCATTCATTAGGAATAACAGTGAACAGTGATGCTATATCCAAAGTAACAAACATAAAATCAGTAGATACAGTAGAAACCTTATCCGCCAATCTAGACAGAAATTATTTAGTATCCTTTAACATTGTTTCACATTCATCTAATAATGGGTATAGATTTTTATCAATAAAGATGGATATTGGCTTCATACTCCAGCCTTTACCTGATACAACTGGCCTCACTGGGGGACAATTTAAGTTCTTATGAATTTTAGGAAGGCCATAGATAGTGGGAATGAGGGGGTGCTTCACATTAAAATAATTAAACTTTCAGTAATAAGGTCTGTCAATAATAAGTCAAAAATCAAAAAAGAAACCTTCTCTAGAATACCTGTGACATAAGTTCTAGGAATACAAGAATAATCCCTGGATTCTCTATAGCTTGCACGGTGTGCAAGATCGGTGGAGGAGCTCAAGCAGGCAATATGTCTGCTGTGCGATCCAGGAACAGCCTGCAGGGCCGTGCACGAGCGCTCCTGCACTAATCCTGCACGGACTAAGCCCCTGTATGCAAATCACCTCATTTGCAGGAGAAATCTATGCAAATGAGGTGATTGCAATCCAGGAAGCTTACAACCGTCCTTGCAGGACTAGTGCTATCTGCAGAAATGTACTTGGTTAGTAACCGAGTATATTTCTGCAAAGTCCAAAACGGAGCTGTGATAGCCCCAAATAAAGGCTGCATATCATGTAGTAAGCATGCCAATAGCCAAGTATAAGGCCATTGGCATTGCAAACATTAAAAAAAAAAATACAGAAATCAACTTTTATTTTTTTTAGCCGATCTTGGCTGTTTAAGCGTAGGGCAGTGGTGCGCAAATGAGATTGGGGGAAAATAACAAAATGAACCTAAATTAAGCATTCCAAATAAAATCAGTATGTTGCCATGCAAGTCAATGGCAAGCAAAAGACAACATGGCTAGTGAGTAGTGGTTGCTAAGGGGGGAGGCTCACTGTGAGACATGTAACTATGCATTAGCAGGCAATCCTATGCAAATGAGGGGAAGGATAGTGAATCCCAGTTTTCCCCAGCATGTGAGCCAGGTCCCAACAGTGTAAGAGTAGGAATAGCTTGGTGCAAGCCTATGAGTTAGGTGACATCATGGGAGTGTGTGTCAGGCATACTGTAAGCGGATTGGAGCCCTGTGGCTTGGGTGTGCTCCTAGCTTAGCACAGCTAAGCTAGGGGGTGTGTCTAAACCTGCCTAGCACTCTTTACAAAGACTAAGCAGGTGTGCATGCCACGCACCAGGTTTTACAGGAAGAAAAAAGAAATTAAACCAATAAATAGCAGCACTATGCACATTTGAGCATTCTGTGCGGTGCGCACACAGGCTTAAACTGGATGGCAATGGGAAGGGAAAACAGCAGTAGGAAGGTAATCAAGGAGAACTAGCTTAGCTGACAGGTGAAATGTATCAAAATCAGCCAATTACACAGGCAGCAGACCAGCCCAGAACACTACTATAAACTATGCAAACACCTTCCCCTCTGGTTTTTCCCACACTCTACACCACCGGTGTAAACAAGCGGGGAACTTTTAACACTCACAACAGCAAAATGATAGGGGCTGCAATAGTTATCATACAGCAACTTGTGGAAGAGGCTGAGGGTGGTGAGGATGTGAATGCAGTTGACCAACCCACAGTGAGGAGACGGAGAAGAGTGTACAGACCCAGACTAACCTACCAGGGGCTACATGAGTTGGAGATAGTGGAGCGCTATAGGGTGGACAGGGACCTCCTACAGCAAATTGTTCAGCTGTGCTGGCCATGCCTCACACACAGAACTAACAGAGGGGAACCCATCCTAGTGGATACCAAGGTATGTGTAGGCCTAAGACTACTAGCTACAGGTACCTTCCAAAGGCCAACAGGGGATATGATGGGGATCTCAGGCATCATCATCCAGGGCACTCCACCAGTTCCTGGATGCCATGATAGCACATGTCAGTGAGCACGTATATTTCCCCAACACCCGTGAGGCATTGGCCAGCAATTTGCAACTGTTCCACCTAATAGCAGAATACCCTGAGGTAGTGGGTGCTATAGACTGCACGCACATATGCATCAAAGCACTACCCGGTGAGCGGGGTAAGGTCTACATCAACTGCAAGGGCTTCCCCTCCATCAACTGCCAGGTCATGTGTGATGCCCAAGGCATAATAATTAATGTGTGTGCTGGCTGCCCTGGAAGCTATCACGATTCCCACATCTGGCATCTGATGTAGCTGTAGCAGAGATTTGCCAATGAGGACATCCCTCACAGTCACCTAGTGGGGGATGCTGGATACACACTTGAGCCGTGGCTGATGACACTCATCAGAAATGCACACACACCCGAACAAGAACTCCATAATGAAGCACACACACAGACCAGAATTATAGTAGAGCATGTGATTGGGATGCTCAAGTCACAGTTCTGGTGACTGGACACATCCGTTGGGGTTTTGCAGTACTCACCAGCTACATGTACCCAAATTGTCCTTGTATGTGCCATGCTACACAATATGATCCTGCAGAAACAGCTGCAGCAGGAACAGCACGGGGCAGGGCCACACAGCCCCCACCATTGCCAAGGCCTGACTTGGAGGAGGACCAACCTGAGCTTGCCCCAGTAGGCAGAAGGAGGCATGCCCAGTATGCCCTGGCCTTGGCAAAGAGGCAACGCATAGCACATACACTTACATAGGAGGGACCCAGGGAATGACAACTTTCTCTGACTCTCACATAAAGTAAAAAGGATGCCAAACATTACACTACCTGTGCTCAACCATGTGTAGGGAGTGTACTATGTGCATCCAACATAGGCAGCCCTGCAGCACCACCCTCAATACTGGGACACCCAAAAGGTAAGTGACTCACACATGCCAGTCAGGGGGGGTTCACATACCCAACAAAAGTCACAGCCAGCAGGACAGGTGTAGACAAACACAAACAAAGGTTGTGCTATGGCCTCTGAATGATGCCTATGGGTAACCCCCCCCAGCCCTACACAGACAGACAACAGCAGGTCAGGCAGTGGGATGTCAGTTCTGAAGGGTAGGAAGTCTGAAACTAATATGTAGGTAAATAAAAGCTAAGATCTGTAGTACACTGGTATGCCTCTAGGCAGCATGATAGGTAGGACTACAGAATGAAATGGAGTACCTGACATACCAGTACAGTCATAGCAAATGTGTACAAGTGTCAGGTGTGCCCCCCATCTGATGTAGACATGTAGTAACAGTTAGGTGTGCCCCCAATCCTGTGTAGACATGTAGAAATAGTCAGGTATGCCCCCCCAGCCTACGTAGAAATGTAGTAACAGTCAGGTGTGCCCCCCCAATCCTGTGTAGGAATGTAGAAATAGTCATGTTTGCCCCCTCATCCCATGTAGAAATGTAGCAACAGTCAATGCCATGTGATCGACATACACTGCAGAAACAGTATGCTACCTGTAGGTGTACAACACATGGTCAGCACTAAAATACAGACTACCTGGACTTGATCCACACATTCAGTACAGATGGGCATACTGGACATTCTCACACACTTGGAGAAATGATGGCAATGTCCATCAACTACACACTGAAAGGTCATACTGGGCATGCTAACACACTTAAACACATGAAGGCCCTGTCTGCAAACACCAGTGGACCAGACATAACTGGCAGTCACAGATGTTAGTGCAGACACTCCTCAGTATGCACCACACATGTTTTGCACACACAGTGGACAGGAATACAGACATATATATAAGGACAACACAGTATAATCAGCCAAAGGTAGACATACATAGATGTGTGGAAGAGGGTGACTGTGACAAGGAGCCATCCAGGCCTGTCCCACCCAACACACACAGCCAAAGGGCCACAACCACATGAGGTTCAGATGTCACTCACTGTAGATACTAGCCACTGATATCTGTCAGCAGTACAGACTATGTGGTGCACGTGATAGCTGTGCAACATGACTGTACAAGGAAGGTGTCATCTAGCATCTGTATACATGTACCTGTGAAGTATGACCCTGTGTGTGCCTGCATGTGGTGTGTCAACCTCTAGATGAATGTGTTATGGCCCATGCGCACACACACACTGCCCTTCCCATAGCCCTACTGTGACAAGCCTGCTGAGGTCATCCACTGTGAAATACACCTTTGCGAGTATTATAGCCTAGTAATCTCTGTGGTGCATCCCATAACTGCGCACTGCTATAGTGTGCTAAATTAGTTTGGAGTTCTAATCCCAGACATGGCAAATGTTTGTGTGTGTGTCTGTCTCTATAGAGAGCAATGCTTTTTAGGGTAGTCACACTTCCTACAGTTGAAATGCTCAACTTTGGCAAGGCTGCTGATGTCATCTACCTAGAAATACACCTCTGGGAAGGTTGCAGCCAAGTAACCTCCATAGCGCGTCCTGTAACTGTGTACTGCTATGGTATGATAAATTAGTTAGGTAGGTGTTCTAATCCCCCACTTGGCAAGTGAGTGTGTGTCTGTCTGACTCTGTCTGTGTAGAGAACAATGCTTTTTAGGGTAGTCACACTCCCTACAATTGCAATGCTCAACTTTGGCAAGGCTGCTGATGTCATCCACATAGAAATACACCTCTGGGAAGGCTGTAGCACAGTAATCTCCGTAGCACATCCTTTAACTGCGTACTGCTGTAGTGTGATAAATTAGTTAGGGAGGTGTTTTAATCCCACACTTGGCAAATGTGTGTGTCTGTCTGACTCATTGGTGTAGGGAGCAATGCTTTTTAAGGAAGTCACACTCCCTTCAATTCAAATGCTCAACTTTGGCAAGGCTGCTGATGTCATCCACCTAGAAATACACCTCTGGGAAGATTTATCCCAGTAATCTCTGTAGCGCGTGCCATAACTGCATATTGCTGTAGTGTGATCTAGAACTCTGGTAGGGTTTCTATTCTCACCCATGGCAGTTCTGAATGTTTTGTGTGTGTTGCAATGTCTGTGTAGGGAGCAATGCATTATAGGCTAGTCACACTCAATACATTTCAAATACCCTACTTTGGTAATCCTGCCGATGTCATTCATTGTGAAATACAGCTGTGGGGAAGGAGTTCTCCTCCCCGTGGTGTGTCCTATAACAGATCCATGCTGTAGTGTGATATATCCCTCTGTTAAGGGTTCTATACCCACACATGTCAGTTGTGGATGTTTTGTGTGTGTGTCACTGTCTGTGTAGGAAGCAATGCATTTTAGCCTAGCCACACTCACTACAATTTGAATGTCCTACTTTGGCAATCCTACTGATGTCATCCAATGTGATATACACATTTGGGGAAAGAGTACTCCAGTAATCTCCATGGTGTGTACTATAACTGCGTAGATAGGGGTTCTACACCCAGACATGACAGGTGTGTGCATTTGTAACTCATATCCTGTGAATGTGTGACACCAGGGCCCAATGTGGAGTGGGTTTTTCAAATTTCTTATATGATGGCCCTGGTATATATCACAATATCCACCGTACAGGGATAACAGATGTGAAATAGCCGAGAGGCTGGGGTGCAAATCCATGCCCATACATGTGACATTAAGGTCAGGCAATCACAGTTAGCAACCCCAGTATTACCCAGAGCACACTCTCAACCCATGTATCATACACACACACACATGCCTAGGCAACAGCCAATATGTGGGTAGTATACTGCATATTGGCCACTGATAGTAACTATGGAGTGATTGCAGTGGGCTACAGAGGGCATGGCACCCTGTCCATTTGTCCAATAGGCATGTGCATGCAGGCAGTGCACCTTTCTCATGTTCCCCACTGGACACCTGCAACAGCTGTAGTGCCATCACATGTAACCCACAAAGAACATACCATGCCTGAAAACATGCCCTGTATGGACAGATGCCACTGACACCAGGAAATGCTGTTCACATGCTATCAATGTAGGTGCAGGGTAAACCTGCTGTCCATTACCAATTCCTGCCACAGGTGGCCAAGCCTGGCACATCTGATGATAATCTGTGTACACAACATGGGCCCAATACCCCAGGTACAGTTCCACATGTCACTGTACATGCATGTGGGAGGTGTGCATATCACAGACACCATCCATGTCATGGACTAAGGAACACATACACGGCAAGGAATGCACAGCATTGGCCACACACAATAGTCACCCAGGTGACTGGATGGGGGATACAATACCCACTTGTGTTGGCAAATGCAGAAACTACATCCCTGAGCCACAATGCAGACCATTGTCATGTGGCCTGCTGCCAAGGTATAACCATCACCTAGCCTTGTATAGCTGTCTGGCACAGTCGACCACCACACACCCATGCAGAAATGCACTCATGCATGTCAGTACTGGCACCCTGTGTGTTTGTGTATGTGTTGTATGATGCATATGATCACATTCACACTCACTACAACCCCCATTGGCATACTGTAGCATGCTGTCTGATGTTAGACAGCTCCCCATACCCTTTGCCCATATAACCTCCATATGACCCGTGTGGTGCATGTGATACCTGCACAGTAATGTGTTGTGGCAGTCTCACTAGTGATGAGTTGTAATCCTGGCCCTGCCAAGTGTGTCAATGTGTGTGTGTCCCTGTGAGAGTGTTGCTGTGTTGATGCTGGCACCTGTTCATGCGGACAGGCACGTGTACTTCTCCTACCGTATAACTACTATATCCCTATTGCAGATGTCACTCACCATCACATATATGTTCTGAGGGCTCCGCAACAGGTAACCTATGTGGAGCATCCAATAACTGCATAAAACTGTGATAGCACTACATAGTTGTCAGGGTTTTGATACACTGTGCTGGTAGGTGTGTGACACAAACATGCTTAGGTTTTACTCTCCCACCCCTCCCTGACTTGTCTTTGCCTCTGTTTGCCTCTCTCACTCCCTCACTGGTGGATGTGGAGACCTACACCTGCTTTTGCTTAGGCAGCAGCATGTGTATTTTAGTTAATGCTCATGATCAGCTGATGGCATCTGCATGAATTGCAGCCCTCCCCTAGTTAATTGCATGTGGAACAGGTGTGGTAACATTCCCATAGCCAATTGCATGGAAACACACTCCAATATCTAGGAACATTATGTTGGTGTTGGGCCTTTTCATTCACTGTGAGCAGGAACTCGATCTGTTGTTTGGCAAACAGTATCTCAGATGGATTGGTGATTCACCTCTAACAACATACACTGTGGAAACAGGACAACACACAGGAGGGGGATGTGCCTGACCTGACTACAGACAGTAAGTGCTGCTATACTGCATTCAGGGTAATGTTGGTTTAACAGGGTGTGTGCGGATATGGCTGTCCTACATGTATTAATACTTGCCATGTCAGTTCTATGTTTATGAGGACTCCCCATCTGTAGGGTCATCTGCAGACTGGGCAGTGTGTGGTACCTTTGGTTTCATGTGTTACCCACAGAGCATGTATCTGTGAACTGCAGAAGGTAGTGTGAGGATTGCAGTCTGTAGATGGTGAAATCCGTGACAGTTGCTGACTTTATATCCCTCATAGGACATATGTTGTGAGAAACCCTGTTACAACAGTAAATGTATGATGTTATCACAGCAACATGTCAATATTGGGCCTGTGTATGTGCTTCCAGCAACAACTCTGTCAACCTTTCTACATATGTCATGCATTAAGAGGTGCATATGTGCTTTAAACCATAATTAGTGTCATCATATCTGATAACAAGCCAGTGAGATATCAGACTAGTACACATTATGTACAGTAGGGATTATATTTGATGACATAACCTGGACATTCTGTGGTTGTTTGTACAGTATTGAGGTCTGTGTACTTATGGTGAATGTCGACAGTGTGTGTATTGTTAATATGTACCTTGGTCTGTGTACAGACTGTGGTAGATGTCATTGTCCTAGGTCCCGTCCTATCTGATGTTACATGCTGCTCCACTGTATGTTACCATATTGGCCTTCATATTTGTAGGGCCATGCACACACATGTCCCATACCACAGACAGGCATCAGACCACACTGTGTAGCGGCCCAGTATATGTAGTGTGTGAATGGCACATATGAGGATAGTGTGGAACAGATAGTCCATATACTGTAATATTATGCTAGCTTACCATATGTGGCTGTGGCTGTGTTCACATTGGTTGTGGTTATGCACTTTCACAAAGGTGTATCTTACCCTGTGCTGTGACATGCCTGTAGAGCCTGTTATATATGCAGGTACATGTGTATTCCCTCATAGGAGATGTAGGCCAGTGTTGAGCCAGTCTGCCTGTAGCTGCACAGCGCTTTGTTACATGCCTAGCAGCTTAGTGTACTTACCCAGTGAGATGTCATGTCCAGATATTTGCCAGATGTACTGCTGCCGGGCCTCCCTTAACAGTCATGCATGCCAGAACGAGCGGTGGGATGCTGTGCAGAATTATGTCAATATCTAGTGGGTAGTATGTGGCCATGGCACCTCTGTACCAGCAGTATTATGTGTCAGGACAGACAGGGGTGTGTGAATGCATAACCTGTGGGGGCGAATGTATACCACGCATTATGTGTTATACCCATCTACATGCATACCTCTCAACCTGGAAACATCAAAAATCTGGACAAGGCCCATGAAAAATAGGTACAAATCTGTACGCTGATTAACATCTAATTTGCATACATAATTATGTAACCCCACCCACTCCGATGGAATTTTGGGATACCAGCTTTCAAACGCAAACTGAAGAACAATTCAAACAAAATATGGCACCAGATTCCAATGTCCTATTACCTGGCTATTTCGCCCCATTTACCATAAGCACTATTGTGTGCATACTGCTTTACGTCTACAATCAATGATTATTTGGATTTTATATTTACATTTTGCAGCACATCAATGCACAAACACTGACAGACATTTGATAAACAAAGCAATACTGTCTCACAATGAAAAGAGACTTGACATTAAAACTTCTCTGCCCTTGAAACTCACTTTCAGTGAAACAGCACTGAAACCCACACCACAACATACAAAGAAAATGCATCTGGCCAGTGGTGGATAAAGATTACCTTTGGCTGTTTGCAAATCATTGGTCCGTTGCACACAAAACAAGAAACATACATGTGTTCTTTTCTTTGATACACCTTCCTGACTAAGTTATATTCCTTGTATAATACAGCACACACTTGTTAGTGCATTTTAAATTTCTTGTTTGAATGAATATTTTTCCAGTAGGCTGTACTGTAGGCACTAGGCAATGAAAAAAATGCATGAACCCGTAATTACAAAACTGCCCAATTCAGAACATTTCTATCATAAAAGTCTACTTCCACTCCCAAACTATAAACATAACAGTAGTGTAAGCCATAGGCATCTTGCACAGCTTCTTGCACTTATTTTCAAATAAAGTTTTTTTTGGTGGTGGGGCAAGGTCAAAACCAGGGACACATTTTAAACATTGCTTGTATAATTTTGGAAAGTTGCTAGAATAAAATTTTGTGCTATCACCATACATGTTACTGACAAGTCTTGAAACCAGAACCCTATATACTACAGTCAGTGCAACATACCAGTGTGTTAAATCAGCAGCTTGAAAAATAGGAAGACTGAAACTTAATGGCTATCATTTAGTGAATTCAGTTCTCACTTCTCACTTCTCACTATAGCTCTCTCAAACTCTTAGCACAAAAAACCTGGATAAACAACAAAGCCACTAATGGGGGAATATAAATTGTGCTCTCACTTCTCACCATAGCTCTCAACTCTTAATACAAAAAAATCTGATATGCAGTCGAAGAGACCACAGAGGATACTATTCTAGCCCCCAAAAGCCCCACAGCATTGTCCAACTAAGCAACCCATTCAGAGCCACACAGTAGAATCAAATTCTTGAGTACAGAAAATAGCTTAATAACACAGCCCAAAGTTTCATTCCACTGCACAAGACTTCAAACACTCCCTAACAACCACATCAGCAACCTTCTCAAGGTTGCTTAGTTTCCACAAGTAAAGCCAATTTCCATTTGCTCTAACATCTACTTAGCTGCAATATCAAGGCCATCAAGTGAAAAAGCAAATACATAAATATTTCTGCATTGTCCTGATATTCGTTTGAGACTATAGTGTGAACACAAACACATTATATGAACACACGATACTCTCAAATGAATATCAGTAGTCAGTACAATACAAAAATATTTATGTATATTTGTGCATTTGTACACACACACACAGACACACCTTTGTTTCAATCTTACCTTAACCGGGTGCTTTATCCGTCCCACGTTTACCCACTTGCGCTGCCTGCTGCTTACCGCTTGGAATTTGGAAATATAAAACCAAACCGAACCGATAGTACTGCTGCGACTCCCTCATAATTCTCGTTGTTGCTGCCTGTATTCCTGGTTCCTGCTTGCAGCCAGCTCGTACAAAAATAAAACAAAAACAAACATTACTGCCAGGCCCATAATCCATTAGGGTTGCCCGGTTGAAGCAACCGTTGCTTGCTGCTGTATTCCCGCTCGCAGACAGTCGGAAATAATGACGTGAGCTATTGAGCTCAATTCCGACTGGCTGGTAGCCCTGACGGCACTGACGTCATCACGCACGTGATGACGTCAGCCCCGACAGCGGGATTTAAAAAAAAAAAAAATAAAGCAAAAAAAATCGGAAATGAAGGGGTGCCAATCGGGAATCGTGGCACCCCTTCATTTGGACCCCAAAACTCGGTAAATACCGAGTAATTCGGTATGGTTGGGAGGTCTGTCTACATGGCTGTTAACATCCATATTGTCAGACTTGGTCCACATGTTCTGCACTAAGGGGTTCTGTATATACCTCTGGACTGTACAGAGTGTGTCAGAATGTCCACATCTATTGGCCAATATGTCTGCTGTAGTCCACAGGAGCATTATGTGCTTGTAGAGGTACTGTACTATGATGTCCTTAGGATGTCTGTCAGTAGCCAATGGCGCACATGTGAAAAGCAGATGTGACCTCCTACACACACCATGTCTGTGAAGACAATCCCTATTACAGTAGCAATAGTCTGCCAATATACCTGCTATACACGCCTGAAATCCCCTTGCACTGCGAAGTTGGGTCTATAGGGGCTAAGGTAGGGCTACACCCCATGTTCAGGACATATGGTGAATATATATGTACATATGATTATCCAGATATCTATATAGATCATTACACATCTACATATCGACATATATAGATGGGTGTGTATATGTACATAGATATGCATACACACACCCAGATATATACATATACAGAGCATTGTATATCTACACATATACAGATAGAGATACATATGCACATATACATATACCACGCTGCCATGCCTGCCAGCAGTCCACTGATGTTGTATCCTCCACATATACAATGGGGGTGGGACCATATATGTGTGGGCTTCACCTACACAATACATGTGTGCCCATATGCACTCCAGAGGCCAGTGTATGTAACAGTGGTATATTGCCCTGTATTACTGAGTCTACGGGGGGGGGGTGCACCATACATAACCTAGACTGTTACAAAATGAGGGGGTATAAGGGGTGAGCTGCCTTAAGGTATCTGGATGTACAGTAACATACATGTCACCTATCTTGACATTGCTTACATAAAGTGGGTTACTGCAGGCCTACTTCCTCCTGCCATACAGACTGTTCTGTTTGTCAGTGTGCCTGTGATGGTGTCAGTTATGCCTTGTTATGTAACAGTTACATCCCATTTGGTCAACTGAAGTCTTTACCACCTACTGATTGTGTACAGAGTGTAGATAGAGGCTGTTGGACTATACACCTGCATCACTTACTGTTGATTGTGTGGTATCCTGTGGCCCAGTCTGTGTTTACTATTGTATGATTTGAAGGGCTTGGCCTGGACAGCAACAGTTGTGGACCTTTCTAGACTACTGTATTAGTATAACTGTTTCATAGTTGCATTACTCTGTTGATATGGATGTCAGTGTCTGAGCAGCTATATGACATGGCATATAAATCTGTAATAGTACACAAATAAAGGTATTCCATTTCTGCAAACCTGTGTGTGGTGTTTTATCCTATGACTTCTCTGTGGGTATATGTTGTAGGCAACGAATATCATTTGTATGGGTGGCTCATCCAGTGTCCTGTTGTTAGGGTGTTAACTGTAGGCATAGTGGCTGTACCATATTGTGTGCGACTACTACATAAGTATCTTACTGTACATATGTCTGCGTGTGTATGTGTAGTCACATGTATATATGTATATATATATATATATATATATATATATATATATATATATATATATATATATATATATATACACACACATATGTATCTGCATATATGTGTCTTTGGATATGTATCCTGGGGATGTTGATAGCTTCCACATTTTACATTTCCTATGGGAGCCAGACTGTACTGCATGATATGTTACCAATACTAGCCTGACATCATACAGGAGGGATGTAGTACTGTTAACATCTTGTGCCCATGTCATGTCAGGTCCTGATTATGGGATCTGCAACACTTGGTAGTGTATTGCAGGGCGGATGTGTTTGGCTGTGGGGGGGTATGCCTATTTGTACAAGAAGTATATTATGTGGGACCTCTCAACCCCATTAACGGTGCATGTGGACATATATATTTCTGTTAATCTACCATTGCTATGGCCATATATCCCTATATATATATATATATATATATCTATAGCTATATCTATATCTATATCTATATATATATATATATATATATATATATATATATATATATATATATCTGCTTACATATATATATAACTATGTCCGTATATACCTACATAGATATATATCTGTATACATATATGTAACTTGCTGTGTATATGTAGACATATAGGTGTAGACATATATATGTGTGTCGATGTAGGCATTTGCATGTATATATGTTCAAATATATTTATATATATATATATATATATATATATATATATATATATATATATATAGATATATATGTATATATTTCTAAATATATATGTATGTGTGTGTGTATATATATATATATATATATATATATATATATATATATATATATATATCTACATATATAGATATGTTGTATCTGTTTAGATATTAATATATTTATGCACACACACATACATCTACATGTTGGTATACATTTCCTGTACTGCTGCATGACTGGGCTGGATGATATGTTCCTGAAAACATCATATTTAAATCACTTTGTCTATGGTCTGCTGGGTCCTGGGTTTGAGCCATGCAGAGGCTGTTCATTTTGTTGCTGGGCAGGACATGGGCCGTTGGATACAGAGTGATTAAGACACTTTAAAGCAGTTGTAAGTGAGTTTGCATGGAAGTAAGCACTGGTAACTTCCGGTTACAGTTTCTTATACTCAGCTTCTAAATTCCTTAATCTGTGTAGGCGGTCCTTACCCCCCATGCAAACAAGCTTAGACCCGCTTACTGCTGCTTAAAAGTGCTTACTCCCGCTTACCCCTGAGCTAATTTCTTTAAATGAAAAGAAAAAAGGGTTGATAGGAAAGTGGTGAAAAAGGGGCACAAAGAGGGAAAGACAGTAGGGAAAATAGCTAGGAATGTGCAAGGAAGGGTGTAGGGAAGGTCCATAACTGCCTATTTCTTCTACAGCAACAGCTGTGCATATACAATGAATTTGGAGGTAGATTTGGACACTCAAACCCCTGGGAGAGGGGTGAGTACAACAATAATAAGTTGTGATGCCAATTAGACCGGATTACATGTGTCCAGTGGACATGTGTGTAAAATGGACAGCTATGTATGGGGCGAGATTTTTTGGTGGGAACAGATTTCCTTTTTTTTTTCAGGTGAGAGTGGGATGTTGGGGAAGGGTAGTAGGTATATTTGGGGAGGTAGATTGGGTAGGTTAACAGACAAGACAAACGAGACTCATACAGGTGCAGTATATGACACATGTGGGGGGTAAACACCTTGATGGGGAGGTGTGTTGGGATATCGAAAACCCACAAGCCTCCTAGTGGTAACAGTGGCACTGAGGTCCCCACCCATGGGCAGTCACCACTACACCTTCACAGCCCCAAAGGTGGCTGTGCTGGGGGCTGAGCTGCAGAGCCAGGCTGACTCTCTAATCATGACATGAGGCCCTCGAGCTGTCGTAGAAGATCACCAAACTGCTTGTTGATCGCTGACCCTGACGTGGTGATGGGTGACAGATGCCTGTCCGCATCCACTCCTGGGGGGGGCGAGACCCATCCCCTGAGGTGGTTCCACCTGAAGGTGGTCCAGGACCAACGGACAGGGAAGTCTGGAGTTGGGCCCCAGACATACTGGTGCCCGGTGCCTCAGCCAGCTGAGATGGGACAGCTGTGCCCGCTGGGACTGGCCTTCCCAAACGTGCTATAGTGTTTAAATTTCATAATCATATATGGGTCAATAATAGTCAACACATTCCAGGGTTATGTATAACAGCATGCATAGATATTCTCATTAACCCGGACACCAGATATGGAACAGTTGCATAGCAAACAAAATACATGCAATATATGGGACCACAGTGGTAATGAGAACAGCATGCAGGTACATTGATGGCACCATGTCAACAATGTTGGAATAATTCAGTATGGCACATGCATGGGAACCATTAAAATATTAATCAAACAATTGGACATTATCAGAGTCAGTACATACCAGTTAGGGTGGGTATGTTGGTTATTGTTGGAGATAAGGTGGGGGGGAGATGTCGATGAACAAGTAGTATATTCCTGTAGTCCACATTACTTTCCTAGTTAGTGCTGTTATCTGTACCTTACAAGTCTTACTACACTACCCTATAGCCTTATTTTGTACAGTGATATGGCTGTCATCATCATTACACATGATCTGGTTTTACCTGCAGTATACACCTCTTACCTGGTATACTTGTGGAGGGAATGTTTGTTAACACTGACTAACTGTTTGTACACATACGCCCGGATTCTGGGTTGATGTTTTGCACTATGCTATCCAACTCTTTCTGCACAGACTCTGGCCATGTGTTGACCACATGCTGGTGTGCCTGGACATATATAGAATATTGCCCTCTTCCACCTTTAGTGACCTGACACACACATATACATGTTTTCCTACACAGTTATATTATGCAGCACAGTGTGGGCGACAGTGACCAGTGATACTTTATTATTAAGAGAAACTGCAACACTCACAATCCCCTACAATACCAGGGTGGACAGTACCAGTACAGGTTACATTGGTCTGTATTTCTCAGCACAGTGTTCGTATCCAATGTACCTGTGGGAGCAATGTTTGTTAGCACTACATGACTGTTGCCACACAAACTTCCAGATTACACATTAGTATTATGCACATACATCTCACTCTGTTACTGTACACACTCTGGTCACAGCTTGACAACATGGGAGTGTAGATAGGACATACTTGAAATATTACTCTCCTAACAGTTTTGGGGGTTGCTACAGTGACAGGTGTGTTCTCATGATGGTTGACAACCACTTATATTCCCTGTTTGCTGGCTACACATCTGGGATCATCCCACAGACTTACCAGGGGGCAGGCAGCAGATATGGGCACATATACTGGACATTCTGGTCTCATGTGTACAGTTGTGGGGTATGAATCTGTATGCAGTCTAATTCCACTCCCAGGATTCAGATCATGGCTGTGTCTGCTACAACTTTAACACTGTCCATCACAGTTGTGTCTGCTATATTGATATTGCTGTATATCTCCACTCTGATTTCTGTCTTATTAATCCCCTGTACTTGTTCATTCTGACCTTGTATAACAACACTGTTCTGCAGATTTTCTAGGCAGTTATATGTTGTAGGACAGGGTGGGTGACAGTGATATGTAATACCTCATTATTCAGAGCAACTGCATGTCATTCTTGTATTTCTGGGCACAGTGTTGGTATCTGACAGACCTGTGGGAGGTATGTTTATTAGCACTACCTGAATGTTCCCACACACAGTGCCAGGTTCCACATTCCTATTATGCACATACATCTCACTCTGTTACTGTACACACTCTGACCACATCTTACCAAGTTGGGGTGCAAATGGGACATACATGGCTTCTTAGTCACATAAGGTATTGGGAAGTTGCTAGTCTGCCAGGTTTCTTGTCATAGATGTTTGTCAATCAGTTGTATTTCCTGTTTGCTGCCTATATGTCTGCGATCATCCCACTGATTTCCCAGGGGGCAGGTTGATAGGCAATAGATATGGGCCACTTTAATAGACATTATAGACATATCTGTACAGTTATGGGGTATGATTCTGTATGCAGACTACTACCATGATTTGAACCGTGGCTGTGTGTGCTAAAAAAAAAAAAACAGTTCACATTTCAGTTGCATGTGCTATTCATTTTTTGTTGTCTGCATTTTCCCTGTTTACTGTCTATGTGTCTCTCGGTTGTACTACAAGGCCCCTGGGGATTACACCTGTCATATACAGGCATTCCTACACATTCAATTTATGGTGCATGGTGTGGGTAACAGTGCTTAATACAACAGTACTATTACATGATTGCAAATCTACATTACCATACGATACCAGAATATACACATGCAGTCCAGCAGTTGGACCTGTTTTGTCAGGATATTACAATTTTATTGACATACAAACAATATGAGACTGTTCCTGCCATATTCTCTAGTGTATGCAGTACTTGCCTTGTATAATGCAGGTTTTATACTAGCAATTAATTTACTACTACTTTTATTTTTATTTCCTATGACAGTAAAAGCATGAGTATTACTGACTTGCCTCACGTCACAACCTCGCCAGGTGGCAGATGTGGGCCTCCTGGTTCGCGGCCCACTCCGTTGCAGCTGTGGGGGACATTAGAGAGATATTTAGCCATACCTATCCATGATATACCTGAGCTGGCAATTATTACACACATACTGGGGTGATATACACAGCTGAGACATCCTGTGATGCTCTACCCTCTTGGAGCCACTCCTCCAACAGGTCCCTCTTCTGCTGCTTCAGGTTGGCATAGTGGTGCCTGACCTGCTTACCAGTTTGGGGTATCCAGTGGCACTGGTGAGATTGCGGGCAAGATGGTCCCAGGCCTCTGCCTTATATTGGGAGCCCTGGTACTGGCCCTGCAGCAGTCTCTGTGCATGGTCTTTAACTAGGAGTCCTGCCCTGCCATAACCTTGGACTCCTGGATGCACCAGCACTGTGCCTGGAAGCACACTCCTTCTCCCCTTACTGCCATAGTGCCTGCAAGGGGAATCTACAACCAGTTATGAGATGCATTCCCGCCTCTAGGGTTTAAGTAGGGCTGATTTTCCACACTTTTCCATGATTGGCCGGTTTTGAAAAGGATAAGCTATGGGCAAACCTGCTTACCTAGGGTTGGCATTGTTTAAAGGGGTATACCACTGGGCACAATGAGTTAGCTGGTCTACACATTGTTCATAGGTTCATAGGTTCATACTAGGCTATCTGCCCTGGGGCAATTATAAGCCTAGCCCGATTCTGTATGGCTTACGCCACCCCTTGATTTGAGTATACTGTGCCCTTTTTAAGGTTTAGTTTACTGTGCCTCTGTCTAATAGTGACACGGGAGTAATCCCTGGGACAAACCTACGATCCCCCATCCACCTATCGAGATTCTTCTTGAAGAGATTCAGTGAGGTGCTCTGCCTCACATGAACTGGAATTCTATTCCAGAACGAAGGGAGCCTCTGGGTTATGAACCTGTCCCTCCAGCAAGTTCTATTTATTTCTGTGCTGAGGTTCAAGTCCCTCAAGCGTGTGGCTCTAAGGGATTTAGATTTACTGAGGTGGAGCATTCCATTAATTCTGGATTTGACATAGCTTTGTATGTCAGGCATAGATCGCCTCGAAGTAGGCAGTATGCAACTGAGTAGAGCTGGAGTTTTTTTAACCGAGCAGCATATGGCTTCTGTTTGAGACCCTTGATCCTCTTGGTGAGATACTTTTGGGGTCTTTCTAATTGCTGCAGGTGTCGGGAAAGGTATATCCCAAAAGGGGCATTGTATTCTATGATGGGCCTGATGAGGGATGAATAAAGGGGCACGATTACCTCTCTTGATCTAGATGTGAAACCCTTCGTGATGAGGTGGGCTATGTAGAAGGTCTTTCTAACCACTTTGGCAATGTGGTTTTCAAAGGAGAGATTGCTATCAACTTGGGTCCCCAGGTCCCTAATAACTTTCTCTGTACTTAATGGGTTTCCACCTATGTGGTAATTTGTGGGCACATTGTTTTTGCCAAAGGGTATGACTATACATTTTTTGGCATTTAGCTTTAAACCACCAGTTATCTGTCTCTGTGAGACCTTTTTGAAGGATGTTTGTGTCAGCTGGAGAGTTGATTATGGTGCCCAGTTTGCAGTCATCTGCGAACTTGGTGAGCCATAGTCCTCCCACATTTGCCTGTACCTCGGAAAAGTATATACCGAACAAGAGTGGTCCCAGGACAGAACCCTGTGGGATGCCACTTGTGACCGGTTTCGAGTCTGACATGGCTCCAGCAACTCTCACTCTGTGGGTTCTGTCTTTGAGCCAGTTTGCAACCCATCTTGTGACATAGGGGTTTATATTTAAGCTGGATAGCTTATCTATGATGCCAGTAGGGTATTGTGTCAAATGCCTTTGCAAGGTCCAGATAGGCTGTGTGGACTACCTTCCCTTCATCTATGGCTTTGGTGACTGTTTCAAAGAAGTCAACCAGGTTCAAAAGGCAGGATCTGCCCTTGACAAAGCCGAACTGGGTAGGATCTAGTGTCTGTAGGTCCCCAATGTCTTTGTTTATGAGCTCCATGATGATCCTCTCCATAGCCTTGCAGACTAAGCTAGTCAGGCTTATGGGGCGATAGTTTCCAGGGTCCATAGAGGCTCCACCTTTGTGGAGTGGGACCACTGTTGCTGTCGCCATTCTGTGGGCACATATCCTGTAGTGAGGCTGAGATTGTATAGCTGTTTTATTTGAGGGATTAGTTCCTCTTGGAGTTCATGTAGGATGCAACCTGGGATGCCATCTGGTCCCATGGAAGCAGTGTTTTTTGCTTTGGAGAGGGCAGCCTTCACCTGAGCATCAGAGATGTTTGGGAGGCAGCCCTCTGCCGGGATAGATACTTGCTCTTTTGGGGCGGAGGCGGGACAGGAGTTTGCACTGAACCTGTCTGCCAGGATATTGGCGGTGTCTGTGGATTCAGTGTATTTATTGTCGTTTAGAATCAACTCAGAACAAGTCTGGGAGTTGCATCCCAGGTTTCTAACATAACTGAAAAAAGCCTTATGATTGTCTTTGGTATCCTGTGCAATTTTTCTCTCGAAGCTGGCCTTGGAGGATTTTATGAGGGATTGTAATTTTTTGCTAGTACTGATCAGAGATGCCTTCCCTATTAGGGATTTTGCTCTATCATGTAGTAGCTTCCTCCTTCTGTTGTACAGTTTATTTATGGCAGAGGTCCACCAGACTGGACGCCTGCCTTTGGATGATTGGGTCTTGGTTTTGTTTGGGATAGCATGATCCATGCATTCCTGGAGATGTCCGTAGAATGCATTTATATAGGATTCTGCAGTTTGGGCCGTAGTTTCCACTGGCCCTGGGGCCTTGAAGGATTCCACTTCGGTTTTGAGAAGTGAGAAGTTTGCTTTGAGAAGTTTTTCACTGTGGTTTTCTGGGCTGGGGTGGGGTCGGGATGTGGACATCCAGTGAAATTAATTTATGGTCTGATCTTACCAATGAGGGATATACTTCTGGTGTGGAGCATAGAGTCCCCATGTTGGTAATGATCAGGTCTAGTATGTTGTCCCCTCTTGTGGGAGTGGTGACTAGTTGTTCCATAACATTTGAGTTTATAATTTCCAGGAACCTTTGGGCTAAGGTGCTGGGGCTTGAGTAGTGCTCCCAGTCAATGTTGGGTAGTTGAAGTCGCCCAATATAATGGTGTTGGAGAGATCTTCATGTTCTCCAATGTTTTCAGGAAAGCAGTGGGATTTCTGACTTTGAGAGGGTGGTCTGTAGGATGCTATAAACTGAAAAGCAGTCTTGCCCACTGTTAGTTGCACATGGATGGTCTCCGATACTTCGTGCAATGCCACTAACCTGGAGGTGTGGATATCCTTGATAAATATGGAAACTCCCCTCCTTTTGTGGTTCGGTCCGGGTTTTGGGGCGAAAAGCATGATATGAGGTATAGCCTGGTAGTGCTGGGGTGCTCTCTGGAGCCTTGAACCAGGTTTCTGTCACTGCACAGATATCAATGTTCTCCATACTGAGGAGAGCTTGAGTGTGCATCTTGAGGTTAAGACTTCTGGCGTTTAGCAGCATTACCCTTAGTTTCTTGTTCCTTGTGCTGTCTATGGGGTGGGTTTGACTTTTGAGCCTTGCCTAAAAAGGCACTATGGGGGTGGCAAGAGCCTTTGCCAATATCCGAAAGCCCAGTGGTGACAGGTGCAAGCCGTCCCTAGTGAAGCAACGTGGCTTGTTGAGCATGTCATCCCAGGCTGACAGACACTGGATCCCCTTTGAATGACACCAAAATTTTAGCCAATTGTTGAAATCTATCATTTTGTCTTTGTACTGTGGCATCATTCTAGGTGAGGGTAAGATGCTGCTCAAGGTCAGGGTCATACCAGCCTGGGCTACATGATCAGAGAGCTCCTCTATGTCTCTTTTCATGTAGTCCAGGGAGGTACATCTCAGGTCATTCACACCAGCATGTACAATGACTGAGTCATATTTGTATTTGCTTTGGAGTGACCTGAGTGCTTGCGTTATGTGGTGGATCCTAGCACCCGACAGGCAGCTCACCATGACCTTCTCTTTGTTCAGCCTGGTGAGCAGGACGTCAGTGTGTCTGACAATAGAGTCACCTATTACAAGAGTATCAGGTGTGTTATTCAGCCTTAAGGGCTGTGGCTGCTTGACACACTGACTTTGTGGGTTATGTGTTGTGTGTGTTTTGTTTTGAGGTAGCGTTTGCTTGGATGTCTGCTTTGGAGGTCTCTGTTGCTTAGGTAGATTTTTATTTAGAGCCTCCGAGTATGTTTTTGTGTATTTATGTGTTTGGTTCGCTGATGTGGTGGGACTATGTGATACTGGAATTGCGTTGTGTGAGGTTACCTTCTCCTCCTGACTGGTTACACCAGTTTTGAGATGAGAGAGCTCAGCCTCCAGTTTGGCTAAATAGTTGCATCTCTCACATATATTTGAACCTGTTTGGAGGAGGAGAGGGTTGTCCGTGTACATGAGACAGTTGTAACATTGCCTCAAAATTCCCAGATTCACCAGCTGGACTGGAGAGGAAACCATTGACTGACCTTTGGACATGCTAGAGAAATATAGGGAAACTGAATTTAAGACGGACCAATAAAGGACAGGGTAATCGTAGAGAGTATAAGAGTAAGCAGTGCTTATGGTTTAATAGTGCTAACTTGTAGGATTACTTAATTGGACTAGTGAAGGGCCTTAGAATGAGAATATGGTGTTTAAATTGAGAGATAGAGCAGTTCTAAGGGAAAAAGTGAAGAGCAGACTTTGTGGAGCCAGGAATAGTTTAAACCCAATTAGGCGCTGCCCGCTGTTGCGCTATGCACAAAAATCAAAACCAAAAGAGGGTTTTAAGAGAGGAAGATGAAGGAGTTTTGGAATTGACCCAAAATGGCCAATAAAACTACAGTTTCAAGTCAGTAACCACTCCCACAGGGGCAGGCAGGCTGCTCAATGTTTTTCACCGCCACTGATCAACAGAGAGACTTCCCTTTAGCCCAAGCAAAAAATGACCTCACAGAAGCTTACAAACAGTTCAAGAACAGCAAGCCTGTAACTGAACTTTTTTAAATCTCAGAAAAGTGGGAAAAAAGCAAGATTTTTTTGTTTTTTCAGAGATAGCAGAGGTTCACAAGTATCAACAAATTCACACCTCCTAAGCTGTTCACACCTCCTAAGCTGGCCTGTACAATGCTTAGCATTGCTTACATTAGACCTTCATTATAATGCCTTTTTGGCATTGTGTTATTATTCATTACACCATGTATGTATGCCTGGTATCCCTGATTGATGTGTGCATATACTCTCTGGGGTCATTGTGTTTTATTGGGGGCTTTGACACTATATTACAATTACAACTCACTTCTGGGCTTACTGCTGTACTCCAGTTCACATATTTATGTTATGCAGTGGGTTATGGCACATATGACTGTATATTGATGCCTTTCACAGGTTCACTTTGGTTATACTATGGTGAGGACTTGTTTGCTACTACCTCATTCTTCTGTATTTCTGTGATGGCTTGGTGTATAACTACTGGGGCTATTGTGTAGAGAGTCCTGGGTTCAAGACTTGCAGGGCTGTTTATTTTGTTGATGGGCAGTACAAGGGCCATTGGATACAGAGTGATTAAGAAACTTTTGAGCAGTTGTAAGCAGGTTTGCATGACGGTAAGCAGTGCTAACCTGCTGTTACATCTGCTTACAGAGAGTTCGCTTTTGCATTGCTTAGTCAGTGCAGGCATTGCTTACCACCGAGCAAATGGGCTTAAGGCCACTTACTAGTGCTTAAATATGCTTACTACTGCTTATTTGTGCTTAGACCTGCTTACTAGTGCCTTATTCATTATGACACTGACACCTCACATGTGCATTTACTGGAGTACTCCAGTTCATAAATATATGTTATTTAGTGGGTTATGCAACAAAAATATTGGTCATAACGTGCATTGCCATGTAAAATGGAATGTGCTGCAGTGGGACTCAAACCGGGAATGCCTGCTTGTAAGGCGAATGCTCTGCCCACTACACTACTGCTGGGCTGCTTCATTTGCCTATATCTTCCTTGTTATCCTCTTCAGCCTTTTAAGCTGCTTTAACTGCAGCTAAGCGATGGGCACACCTGTGCACCTATGGTTAGCTTTAATAGGATTTAAAAAAATAAAAATAAAAGGGTTTCTTTCTTCATTGTATTTATATGTACTGTTGCTGTTGTACACATGGGGGACTGTTGGTGAGGATATGCAGACACCTATGAGCGGTCTCGCTCATTTCTTACCCCTTTCTGCTGTTCTACATTGCGAGGGTGTGTTTATTCTGAGAGCTCTGCTCTCAGACACGCCCCCTGCACTCTTACACACTCCGTGTAAGCCTAGGAGTTCAGGCAGTATGTATCATTAATGTGCATGGCGCACTGCCGTCCTACTCCTAAACGGTCACTTCCATGCAGGACTAAGCTAGTCCTGCATGGAAGTTTAGTAAATCCCAGGGTCAGTATTATCATCATACAGTAGCTTCCTCATCTGTGCTATATATAAGTCTTTATCTAGCACTACAATACTGCCACCTTTATCAGCTAGTCTAACTTCTATTGAGTACATGCTTTTCAATTCAAACAGAGCATCATAGTCTTCTGAACTTATATTACAAAAACATGGTTTAGTGCCCTTATCAAACATCTCTCTATACTGTTTTTCACATAAGGTGATAAAGGCCTCTATTGTAGGATGAGGTACTGGAATAAAGGTACTAGGTTTCTTAAAAACATTTTCATTTACAGTGGAGTTACCTTGAAATACTGTTTTTAATGTTAAAGATTGACCAAATAACCTGAGGTCTTTAAGAAATTCAGCAAGCTCAGCTTTCCTAGCTGGAATAAAGGATAGACCTTTATTCAACAGAGATAGCTGAGCTGTGCTTGTTCTGTAGATGAAATATTAAAAACTAAGTCGGTATTCAGTACCTGTCCCGTTTCACAGTTGGTTGCTGAGTCTCTGTACTCTGCAGGTATTGCAATCTCCTTTTCCTCACTAAGCTCCTGGTCATTTCTTTGATAGGGAGGGGATTCGCTAAAGAAAATGGAAATGCCGTTGAATTCTGTGCTAAAAAATGCTGTGATTAAACATCCTGTACAGTCAGAGCTATTCTGGTGCTTATGGTCATGCTTTTCCAGAACTAGATGGCAACAACTCAACCTTAAGTTTGGTACTGAGTATATACAGCTGCTTATTGACTTTTTCTTCCCCAGAGAGAACGAGCGGCGTGCTGACATCCTCAGGTAGCAGAATGACATTGTGCGGAGTTTTCCCAGTGATATGATTAATGACAAGCTGGATAATTTGCATGACAGTATCTCAGCTTATGAGGAATGGCTGCAGTCCTCTAAAATGAAGAAGTTGTACAGGCGCTTACAAGATTTTCAGAATGCAGCAGTATTTTCCTGGTCAAGGGATCGGATTTCTACAACCAGAGGTTCAGCTTCTACCTCTGACAGGTGAGAACATGACAATAACTCTGCTGCTACACCTGTGGGTGCTATGCAACCCATTACACTGGAAAATAAGGAAGTTGTGAGTGTAACTAATCAGAGCCCTGGAACTTCATTACAAGTTAGAAATGCTGTTCCACTGCCTACCATGAATACAGGATCCTTTAAGATAGACAATAGCAATATTAACACCAGTACAAGCACTGGAATAGCTCCCACTGTACGGGATGGTCAATTACAGTGTTTGTTAGCACAGAATTTGATGGCCGTTCCATTGTCTTTAATAAATCCCCTCCCTATCAAAGAAAGGAGCAGGAACATATTGAGGAAAGGGAGATTGCAAAGCCTGCAGAGTACAGAGTGTCAGCAACCAACCGTGAAATGGGACAGGTACTGAACACAGACTTAGTTTTTAATATTTCATCTACAGAACTAAGCACAGCTCAGCTATCTCTGTTGAATAAAGGTCTATCCTTTATTCCAGCTAGGAAATCTGAGCTTGCTGAACTTCTTAAAGACCTCAGGTTATTTGGTTGATCTTTAACATTAAAAACAGTATTTCAAGGTAACTCCACTGTAAATGAAAATATTTTTAAGAAACCTAGTACCTTTAGTCCAGTACCTCATCCTACAATAGAGGCCTTTATCACCTTATGTGAAAAACAGTATAGAGAGATGTTTGATAAGGACATTAAACCATGTTTTTGTAATATGACTTCAGAAGACTATGATTCTCTGTTTGAATTGAAAAGCATGTACTCAATAGAAGTTAGACTAGCTGATAAAGGTGGCAGTATTGTAGTACTAGATAAAGACTTATATATAGCACAGATGAGGAAGCAACCGTATGACAAGAATACTTATTCTTGTATTCCTAGAACTTACGTCACGGGTATTTTAGAGAAGGTTTCTTTTTTTATTTTTGACTTAATGATGGGCCTTATTACTGAAAGTTTATTTAATTATTTTATTGTGGGTCACACCCTCATTCCCACGATCTATGGCCTTCTTAAAATTCATAAGAACTTACATTGTCCCCCAATGAGGACAATTCTTCATAGGTTCATAGGTAGGTACTAGGCTATCTGCCCGAGGGCATTTATATGCCTAGCCAGAGTGTGTTGGCTTTCGCCGCCCCATTGATTAATTAACTGATCCTCTGTCAAGCAGAGCCACTGAAGTGATCCCAGGGGTGTATTTTCTGTTACCCATCCACTCGTCAAGGTTTCTCTTGAAGAGTGTTAGTGAGGGGCTCTGCCTAATGTAATTTGGAATTTTGTTCCAAAGCATGGGGAGTCTCTGTGACAGGAATCTATCCCTCCAGCGTGTTCCATTTATTGTTGTGGCGAGGTTTAGCTCACTAGAGCGCATGGCTCGCAGTGACTTGGATTTCTGTAGGTGGAGCATGTCCATCAATTCTGAGTTGGACATGGCTTTGTAAGTCAGGCAGAGATCACCTCTGAGTAAGCGATATTCCACTGAGTACAGCCGGAGTTTTTTCAGTCGGGCTGCATATATCAGGTAAAGGTTGGAGTACAGAGCCACTTTCCATCTTTATTAAGAAAAATCTACACCGATTATTAGATGAATGGGAAACAATGTTAAAGGATACTAAATAATTTCTGTCTAGATTGGCGGATAAGGTTTCTACTGTATCAACTGATTATATGTTTGTTACTTTGGATATAGCATCACTGTTCACTGTTATTCCTAATGAATGGGGTGTTTAGAACGTTAGAGCATTTTTGAACCACAAGAAATGTTTCACCAATGACAAGGTTAATCTGTTATGCACGCTTCTTGAAATTGTATTAGAGAATAATGTTTTCATTTTTGAAAATGAATATTTTCTGCAGAAGGTTGGTGTAGTTATGGGCACTGCCTGTGCCAATACCTATGCCAACCTGGCACTGATTCAATGGGAGAAAATGTTTTTGTTATGCAATAATGCCTTTTCAGACTATATTGTGTGGTATGTGCATTTCATGGATGATATGTTTTTGCTTTGGCAAGGTACCCAGTCAAAACTGGAGGAGTTTGTGACCTACATGCATAGTACCACCAGTTTCCTTATATTTACCTACAATTACTCCTCTGTAGATATAGATTTCTTGGATGTGAAGGTCAGTAAAACAGAACTTAATACCTTATGTACTAGTGTATTTAGGAAACCAACTAGGAAGAACACCTTTTTGCATAAGAATAGTATGTACCCTAGGCATGTCACACGTAATGTGTTGAAAGGCCAGGTTTATCGAATAATGAGGCTACATAATGATGACTCTCAACTACATATAGCGCTTGACTCTCTTAAGAATGATTTCTTACGTAGAGGTTATAAGGGGAAATAAATTGATGCCTGTATCACTAATGCGTGGTAAGAAAGGGAAAGGAGATGTAAGATCTATTATAATAATTCAGAGGCACCCCATAGTCCACAGGCATTATCTGCTATGGCTGATATTTTGAGGGTATCCTTACCCTATTCCAGTGACATTAATAACTACTGCAACATTATAAAAAAGAACTGAAGGGCATCCTAGATACTGCACCACACTTCACTTTTAAAAACAAGTCACTTAAGAAGCATTTGTGTTACAGATCACAGCATCACAATGGAATTGTTCGATCCAGCAGGAAGGGTACTTTTGCCTGTAGGTCTTGTGCAGCGTGCAAGCATATTCTTACAGGTTCAGTTTATATACATCCCTATGTGAATCTTAAAATCGAGTTAGACTTCTATGCTGACTGCAAAACTACCAACATCATTTACTTTAGTAGCTGTCAGGTTTGTCATGCCTTTTATATAGGCATGACTGATAGGTCTTTGAAAGATAGAATTTTGGAACATTACAGGGATATTCGAAACAAAAGAGAGACCAATGCTTTAGCACAGCACATTATTCAGCATGACCCCGGATATAATTTTAAGTTCTTGGTTCTGCAGGTATTGGATGTGGGAATTAGAGGGGGCGATGTTGTAAACCGTACAGGAGTTGCAGGACAGAAATGGATTTTACTGTTTAATGCAGAGAAACCACCTGGTTTAAGTGGGGTATCTAGCCTCAGACCTGGTTTAAGAGGGGTATTTAGCCTCAAACCTTTTCTGAAAGCACATCCACTCACACATCAGCTTTCATTTCTGTACAATATCATATATATGCATATAATAGTTAATATTCTCTTGCTTGTGCAATTTCTAGTACTTCACTTTTTTAAGGTTTTGCAACTTAAACTTGTTTGAAGTTTTTTCTGTGACTATACATTTTATTCTAAATGGCTTAATTGATTGTTGGACTTCATTGGTTAGTCTAATTTTAAATTGAGTGATGTTTTATTCAGTTTTCAGTCTGATGAAGTGATGATGTAATCACAAAAGCGCTTACTTTTAACATTTTGTTTCATTTTGAATAAACAATTTTCAGTACTCAGCCGTGTCAGTGCGGTACTTATTATTTTTTGTGGTGCAGCAGTCACCCATGTTGGTGAGAACCAAGTCTAGAATGCTGTCTCCCCTTGCAGGGGATGAGACAAGCTGGTCTAGTGCATTAGAATTGATGAAATCAAGGAATCGTTGGGTGAGTGCATTAGAGCAGGAATAGTTCACCCAGTTTATGGTGGAGTAGTTGAAGTCACCAAGGATCAGGGTATTACGAGGTACCTTGATGGACCCAAGTAGGTTCAGGTAGGAGGAGGGGTGTCTTGAGTCATGGAGGGGGGTCTATAGCTGGCTATAACTTGCATGGGTGTCTTTCCAATTGTCAGTTGTACCTGGGGATGTTCTAGTGCATCATGCTGGCAAACCAGTCTGGAGGTGTGCTTGTCTTTAATGAAAATAGAAACTCCACCACCCTTAGTCTTCCTGACAGTGCACTACTGCGCACAGCAGTAGGAAGTAAGCTGGAGATTGTAGAGCATATAGGGTGGACAGGGACATATTACAAAACGTTGTGAGTTCTGCCGCCATCAACTCAAGCCAGAGACAACTGAGGGAAACCCATCCCAGTGGAAACGCGTATATATATCATAACATTGACAGCTTAGGTTGTCAAATCCTAAAACATCAACACCTAACTGTCGAAAGTTAACAATAGTGAATGGCCACATCATCATATTCTTTCCTCGGGAAAGAATTCGGGTGACCGTCTCTAAACAAAATAAACACACCCAAACATAGTGTGGGGCTTCACCCCCCCACACCCTCTAACTAAATATACCAACTCCCAGATCGTTCTACATTGGGGAAAGGACAAATCCCTGATAATGGCCACATAAATTCTTTCCCAAAGAAATAATTCAATGATGTGGCCATTCGGTATTGTAAGCTTTCGATGCTTAGGTGTCTATGATTAAGCATTCGACAACCTAAGCTGTCGACAATTCAATAGGAACCCATGGAAACTAAGGTATGTGTAGCCCTTAGGATATCAGCTACAGGTACTTTTCAAAAACCAACTGGGGACATGATGGGGGTGTCACAGGAATCAGCATGCATGATACTCCACCAGTTCATGGATGCTATGCTCCTACATGCCAATGAGCACATATCTTTTCCCCTTTCCACTGAGGAGAGGGCCAGCAATATGCAATGGTTCTACCATTTTGCACACTACTCTGAAGTACTGGGTGCTGCCATAGAATGCACTCATGTACACATCAAGGCACCACCTAGTGAGCAGGGTACACTCTACATTAACCACAAGGGACACCACAACATCAACTTGCCAAGTCATGTGCAATGCCCAGGGGATTATCTTGAATGTATGTACTGGCAACCCTGGCAGTTGTCACGATTCCCATATCTAGCACACAGCACATCTGTACCAGATGTTTGCTAGGGGGCACCTCCCACAGGGCCATTTACTGGGGGATGCTGGCTATGCTCTGGAACTGTGAATGATGACATCCATCAGAAATGCACACACATCCACAGAAGAACAACCATAATGAGGCATACACACACAAACTAGGAACATCATAGAGCATGTGTTGAGCTTCTGAAGTCATGGTTCCAGTACCTAGATATATCCGGTGGAGCCTTGCAGTATACTCCACACACATGTACACAAATATTCACAGCATGTGCTATGCTTCACAATCTGATCCTGTGGAAACAGCTTCAGCAGGATCAGCAAGGGGAAGGGACACCCCCCCCCTCATCAATGCATAGGTCACCACAGTCACAGGAGGACACAAAGGGGGAACCCCAGCTTCTGTCCCTGTAGGCAAACATAGGCATGCTCAGTATGCCCTTGCTTTGGCTAAGAGACAATCCATAGCACATGTACTGACCACTTAGGGACCTAAGGACTAATACCTTTCTCCTACTCACACACATATATTAAAATGATGCCAGGCAGCTCACACAACCTGTACCTATCCATGTATTGGCTGTGTACTGCTTGCATCAGGCAGAGTCAGCCCTGAATTAAAGTTGTGTCAACCATTGCATTTGCAAGGTAGGCCCTTAACCTACACTGTATTCTTGAAGAATATTATGACATATCCTTTGTGTCTATGAACTTGGTACAGTATGCAAGTAAATAGTGGTGTATTTGTATATAAATTAAATTAACATGTGACTACAGACACAAATGTACTATTATAAATCCATCTGTGATTAGTAGGCCTTATGCATGAAACTTTCATACAGTCCTACTGCAGCAGATTACTGGTACATCATTCAAGAGAGAAGTTAGAAAGTGAGGCTACACATTGCAGTGTCTGACTCCAGACTTGTATGTATCCTAACAGTAAATGTGGTTTGTTCCCCTACCCCCAAAACAGGAGTTGCCCCTTGTAACTGCCATAACACTAACTCATCTATGCTACCCCCAAACCCACAGTATATGGGTGTTTGTCACAGTTATTATTCCCCAGATTTTCAGGACAACAATATAGATTTGATCATACATTGTATGTGTTAGGTAACTGATGAATAGCAGTGTACATTTTTATGCAGGTGGTTGTGAGATGAATGACCCCAGTTTTGGCAAGCTGCTTCTGTGGCCAAAAAGACTAAGGCAGACATACTGTCTGATGAAACTGTAATGCTGGTGAGGGTTCTAATTCTGATATAAGTAGAGGATTTGGAGGTGCACTAGCAATAGGTTGTGTTTTACAGACTGTGACTCTGTGTCCCATACTGTTATCAATTTTGTCTTGCTTTAATTCCACATTTGCTCTGTGTGCTGCATGTATAAAACGTTTTTGTTAAGGCTTAGCCTATTTGCATGAAGTGCAGCATTGCAAAAACAGTGAAAGAGGAAATAGGATTTATGTCAGACTGCCAACCACAGACACTGGATACTTTCAATTATTGCCATTAGTAATTGGGAAATCATTGCATGGAGTAGAGATAGGAGTGGGCTGTAGTAGCAGATATATATTACATAATAGTAAGTCTCAGATGTGAGCAATGTGCCTTGCATTTGCGCACTGCTTCCCTATGCACAAACAGGTGCACATGTGTGTAAATATGGATTCACTTCAGAATATAGAATCCCAAAATCCTGAAACCCAAAATATCGAGACCAAAATCTTGAAAGTTCAAAACACTGAAAACTCAAAACACTGAATCTCATAATATTAAAAACACACAAGATACCAATATTGACTATATTCCAGCACAAGTACATACAGAAACAATTCAAAGACAAACTTTATCCCCGGGATTCATGAAGCTTGTGCCAGGCGCAGGCGTAGCGTAGGCGGTATAATGCCAAATATGGCCGCTGAGCGATTCAGGTACGATCCAATTCCACGTGCACGACCAGCTTACGCCAGATCTGCACAGCCCTTGGCTCAGGTATGCTAATCACCCCATGCACAGTACTGCACCATGCAAATGAAGGCACATAGTGATTCATTAAGTGGTGCAGGCGTAGCGTAAGCCTACAGAAATGTAAACCAAAAAAAAACGGTTTGCATTTTGCCAAACAGAACATCGGAGCTATGAAAGTGGGCCAGACTCATGTGTTACAAAGTTAACATATGCCAATGGCTAACTATACAGCCAATGGCATAAGAAAAGATGCACAACACATAAAAAAACAACATTTAATGTCATGTCCACAGTAATGCAAAGTACAACCGCAGGGCATGTGTGCGCAAATGGGAACACAAGGAAAATATATACAAATGTCATAAAATCGCAATGTAATACAAATCATGATTTCACCATAATACTCAATGGTATGCATGGTACACCACAACCAAGCTGCAAAGGTTGCTAAGGGTCTGTGACAGTGTTCGGCGCGGTAACTATGAATTAGTAGTCAATGCTATGCAAATGAGGCAAGTAATAGTGAATTGCAAACGTCCCGCCAGACTAAGGATGTACCATATGGCGCAGCGCTACAACACCGAGGAGTGGTTTGGAGGTATACATGACATCAGCAGTGGGGTGTGCCACCGTAGCTGTAAGCACATTGGAGCAATGCAAATTTGGGCTGCCCGTTGCTAAACAAAGCCGCAGAATAGGGGTGGGGATGTAGGTATAGCATTGTTTAGCTGAGAGCACATATGGTGCCCGAAAGCGCATGTGTACGTGGATGAAAATGTGCCCGAAGCCCGGTAAGCAGACGCATGCGCCGCGCACCATAGCTCAAACAGGAAGGTTAGGGGAAGAAAATAAGGAAATGCCGCAGTAGGGTAATTGGAGTACAACTGAGCAATTAACACCTATTAACTCACAGTGGGCAATCGACGGCAGCTAACAAGTCTGCTCGCAACAATCTGCAGAACAGGATAGGGGAGGTGTCGGACTGCAAAGAAAAGAGAACTGTCACCGCAGAGCAAAGCAAACCTGCAGTAGTTCGGCCATAGAACACATTTCGCAAGATAAGCCAGGTTTTGGAAAGTACAAAAGAAAGCAGGCTGCTGGATGCATGCCAGAAAATGGGAGGGGAAACGTTAAGAAATGTTAAGGGAAGGACAAGAGGTAATCCACGGCAGCTAAATGTAATTAAACACCAAAGGCACCATAATAGCAGTACCTGTGGTAAAACACAAGATACCCTGTAGCTCCGATTGTACATACACACCCTATGACATCATCAGAGTTCAAAGCACAATAGTATAAAGTGTGAAGGCACCTCACACACACCTGTGTATTCCCAAACACTGCACCATTGGTGTAAACAGACGGTGAACTTTTACAATGTACATGTTGGGAGCTGCCATAGCTGTGATTCATCACCATGTGTTACTTTTACAATGTACATGTTGGGAGCTGCCATAGCTGTGATTCATCACCATGTGTTAGAGACTGAAGGTGTTGTGGAGGATGATGCTGACAACCACCACAAGCCCTGGAGGAGGAGAAGAGTGTTAGAGACTGAAGGTGTTGTGGAGGATGATGCTGACAACCACCACAGGCCCTGGAGGAGGAGAAGAGTGTTCAGACCAAGGGTAACCTACCAGGGGCTACATGATCTGGAGATAGTAGAGCATTACAGGGTGGACAGGGACATCTTACAGCAAATAGTTGAGCTGTGCCGGCCACGCCTGAGATCCAGAAACAACAGAGGGGAACCCATCCCAGTGGACACGAAGGTATGTGTAAGCTTGAGAATACTAGCCACAGGTACCTTTCAAAGGCCAACTGGAGATATAATGGGGAGCTCACAGGCATCAGCATCCAGGGTACTACACCAGCTCCTGGATGCCATGTTACCACATACCAATGAGCATATATACTTCCCCCGAACTCAGGAGGAGTTGGCCAGCAATATGCGTCTCTTCCACCATGTGGCACACTACCCAGAGGTACTGGGTGCAATAGACTGCACACACATACATATCAAGTCACCACCCGGTGAGCATGGTAGGTGCTACATAAACCGCAAGGGATACCACTCCATCAACTGCCAGGTCGCGTGCAATGCCCAGGGTATTATCATGGATGTGTGTGCTGGCAGCCCTGGTACCTACCATGACTCCCACATCTGGCATGCCTCACAGCTGTATCAGGTATTTGTCGGGGGGACATCCCATATGGCCACCTTGTGGGGGATGCTGGCTATGCACTGGAGCCGTGGATGATGACTCCCATCAGAAATGCACACACACCCATGCAAGAACGCCATAATGAGGCAGATGCACAAACCAGAATCATCATAGAGCATGTGTTTGGGATGCTGAAATCATGGTTCTGTTGCTTGGACATATCTGGTGGAGCCCTGCAGTACTCTCCAGGCACGTGTGCCCACATCTTCATAGTATGTGCCATGCTACATAATATGATCCTGCGGAAACAGCTGCAGCAGGGACATAATTTTGAAGGCCCTCACAGCCCACTGCAATTGCCAAGGCCATCACAGGCACAGAGGGATTCAGACCACGAACACCCTGTGCCAGCACCAGTAGGCAGACGGAGGCGTGCCCAATATGCCCATGCCTTGGCAAAGAGGAAACGTATAGCACATACACTGAAAGTGTAGGCCCCTATGGACTGACACATCTCTCCACCTGCACACACAGTAAACTGGATGACACACACACATGACCACCTGTAAATTGTAATGTATAGGTGGCCTACTGTGTGAATCCTACATAGGCAGTCCTCAACCATTGCACACACAACAGCTATTGGAACAAGGAAAGTCAACACCTGAACAGTACATGCACCTAACAGCATATGTTGATACTGTATGTATAGGTTCCTAGGTACATCGGTAGGTACATGCCCGATTGTCAGAGGCCATTCATCAACTGAGGCAAACAGTGTCTGCTGTCGCCACCACATCGATTAACCAACTGTCCCTCAGTGGAGCAGAGCCAATTGCAGGATCCATGTGTGTAATCACTGTTCCCCACACACTCTGCATGGATTCCCTGGTGTGTTAATGAGGGGCTCCATATAATGTAATCAGGGATGTTGTGGCAAAGCATGGGGAGTACACATGACAGGTATCTGTCACCCCAGCATGCTCCACCTATGGTTGTGTGAAGGTGTAGCATAATATAGTGTGTGGCTCACTGTGACATAGATTCCCAATGCTGGAGCACATCCATTAAACATCACTTGGACATACCATTAATAGGTCTCATCCATATGTAAACTAACTGAGTTACACATTTGATTGCAGTATGGAGTAACAGCCGTAGTACAGTCCACATACAAAACACCATAACACGTGTACAAATCCCAGATGCCCAAGTGGTAAATGCACTGACTGTCGTGCATGTTCCCGGTTCCACGTCCTGCAAGGGCCGTTACGTAATCCCGAAGGCACGAATAATGGATGTTGGATGCAGGTCATCAGATCAGGTTTAGCACATGTTAGCAGGTTTATGCATTGGCAAGTGCTAGTAAGCGTCGTTTAAACATGACTATACGGATATGCACGAAACAGGGCTAAGCTTTGCTGTATATCGCGCAGATCATGGTCAACGATGTCCAGAACAGGTGAAACTAGCATTATTCACCCCTGTACTAATAGTGCCTGCTCTGAAAGGTAAAATGACCACTGCCAGGAGTAGAACACGCAATCATGTACACAATCACCTAACACTAAGCTACCCGAGATGTACCAATGGCAGGTGTGTATTGTGACAGGTTAAAACACAAACGTGTGGAGTTCAGGAAGCAGTATACACCGCCATGTACACAACGAAAGGTGTGTTCTCCCTCCCTCCCTCTCACTCTCTCTCTCTCTAAATATATATATATATATATATATATATATATATATATAATAGAGATAGAAAGGGTGATAGAGAGATATATGTCGATATATATGGATTCACCTATATATGCAAATATATAGATAGGTCAATGACATGTACACAACCATGGAGGTACAAATAAATAGGATACTGCCAACTACCGAATGTTTTACATACCGACACGTGTAATCACGAGGCTTAAAGACAGAAAGACCACAGTACCGGAACACTAGAACCGCGAGGAATATTATCACAATGTTAAGAGACATTTAGTTATCGCTGCCGGTGCTGCGGTCCAGGTAGGTACTGTGTTCAACTATGTTTGTGATTGCTGTAGTCTGTGTAAGTGTGTGTTGAGGGTGCTGTGTGCGTTTCCGTGGGACTGTAATGTGTCTGTGTGTGTTTGCATCGTGTGTCTGTTAGTGCTAACTCAGAGGTAGATCATTATGGTAGGTGTGGTCATAGCTGGCCGTAGGCATACGATTACCACCTGTCCTACTTTAAGAGGGACAGCCGCTCCTTGGGCTGTTGTGTCCTGAAACAAATATTAAAAAGGGCAAATGTCCGAGATTGTAGTACATAATTATGTCCCATATATTATGTAATAGTTGCATTAAATAGTTATTCCTGTATCTAAAATACGTAAATGTTACAAGAAACATGATAAGTAGCTAAAGTGCTACAAGAATAAGTATGTATTTAGGATAAAAGTACGTTCTATCCTGTGTACTGACCGTGGGTATGTGTCGGCCTGTAAACACCAATGTGTGTCCTGCAAATGTCCCACTATGGCCATTTGAAAAGGTGGCAACCCATGCCAAGGAGGTTCAGTCACCAACACAACTGCAATGAGTGCAAATATCTGTGACAGAAATACATGAGACAGCTGTCATTTAGTAACATTCCCTTACATATCAATGTATTTCCGGAGGTATTGAAGTATCAACCTCACCTGCATGCTATATAGGAACCAATTAACAATGGCTCAATGTATAAGCCTGCAACAACCATAGTTTTAGTCTACTAAATGATAGGTTTTCAATTAGGGAAGGAGCCCACACACACATATGGAATATGTAGAAATGCAGTCCCCATAAACCTGTATATGCTATGTACACCCACCTACATCTCCCCCACACCTGAAACAATTGCAATACAGACTGTAATAACATCACAAACATCCACTCACTCAATTACATCTGTAGAAGCGTTAACATACCTTGTGAGAGACACATTTGTAATGGCGCCATGTGAAATCGTAGCTGTTGTATAATGGAACAGACGGCTATGTTACAGGTTTTGTTTGCAATAGTCCCTTATCAGACGGTTGAGATGACAGGTACACTCACATGTAGAACCACATACTCTAGCCATCACACACAATCCACGGGGGACATGAATTCAAAATATCTGTGTGTCTCCAAATAGCAGTTGCAATTCCTCACAACAAAACACATACAGGCCGTCTCCCCGAAGGTAGGGCAAAAGGGCAACGCCCAAGTGGAGAATTCAATTATACCCCACTGTTGCCACATAATTGGCGAATGGAGTAGCTGCACAGCTGATGTGCATGTAATAATTTTCTCAGGAACAGCAATTGGCGGCAGGATACCACATGTTACAGGTATCTATGTATATAAGGATGCCTTGCCATACATTCAAACCGTATGCTCGTACCATAGAACCGTTTAAACAGGAAAGGTGTATGAGAGATATTTATGAAGACTCGGAACGCTAACAAGGTATATAGAACACTCAGTATGTTAGTGTATGTAGAGCCTGTTTTGTATTAATTAAAGTGTACGCAATGTATAAAGTGGGAAAAGGTATTATGTAGTGATGTCTTGTTGAGCATAGTAACGCTTGTAGAAATTGTGTGTCCTGCTGTGGGCCACAAGGTAAACATCTCATACACCACAAGGGATGCTACATGAAGGCTTTAAACACAACAATTCCACACAACCCGCCGTCAGTGGTAGGGTTTGTCCAACAAGTAAAGTACGTGCCATAGCAGGGGATAGTATATGTTGATATACTGTCACAGTAGGCATGTGTATGGGCATATAACGAGAATAACATGCCTAAGGTGGTCCTGCTGTGCAAGTATGCTTTGCATTATGGGATAATGTTTAAAATATGTGTAATGTACAGTATTGTAGGTAGATATGTCAGATATTTTACATAGCATAACTGTTATATCATGCAAACAAAAGGTATGTCTATTGGCATGTACAATACACAATAACAGGATACATATGGCTTGTAGTCACGGGACACTGTAACAGCATGATAGCTAATTGAAATGGAAGAGCTATTCAATTATCCATGCACAAAGGACATGTAATAGCTTCACAAGTTCATAGTTAGGTGCACTGCTGAGTCATAA